>NW_027142912.1:0-114360 GCF_026170545.1 Melanerpes formicivorus
GCTAGGGCAGGGATGGGGCCAGGCTGGGGCTGGGGCTGGGTCCAGGGCAGGGCTGGGGCTGGGGCTGGGTCCAGGGCTGTGGCTGGGCTGTGGCTGGTGCTGGGGCTGGGCCGGGGCAGGGCTTGGGGCTGGGGCAAGGCTGGGCTAGGGCTGGGCTGGGGCCGGGGCTGAGGCCGTGAGTGGGGCTTGGCTGGGGCCAGGGCTGGGGCAGGGGGTGGGTCCGGGGCTGGGGCAGGGCTGGGCCCGGGCTGGGGATGAGGCTGGGGTGGGGCTGGGGCTGGGTCCAAGGTGGGGCTGGGTCCGGGGCTGGGGCAGGACTGGGGCCGGGCTGGGGCTGGGCCTGGGGCTGGGGCTGGGGACAGGTCTGGTGCGAGGCTGGGTCTGGGGCTTGGCTGAGGGCAGGGCTGGGGCAGGGCTGGGGCTGGGGCTGGGTCCAGGGTGGGGCTGGGCCTGGGCTGGGGGCAGGACTGGGCCTGGGCATTGGCTGGGGCTGGCCCGGGGCTGGGCTGGGGCTGGGACTGGGTCCAGGGCTGTGGCTGGGCTGTGGCTGGAGCTGGGCTGGGGCTGAGGTTGGGGCTGGGGCTGGGCTAGGGCTGGGCTGGGGCTGGGGCTGCGACTGGGGCTGGGTCCAGGGCTGGGGCTGGGCTGTGGGTAGGGCTGGGCTGGGGCAGGGCTGTGGTTGTGGCTGGGGCTGGGCTGGGGCTGGGTCCAGGCCTGTGGATGGGCTGTGGCTGGAGCTGGGCTGGGGCTGAGGGTGGGGCTTGGGCTGGGTCCAGGGGTGGGGCTGGGCTGTGGCTGGAGCTGGGCTGGGGCTGAGGGTGGGGCTGGGGCTGGGCTATGGCTGGGCTAGGGCTGGGCTGGGGCCGGGGCTGCGACTGATGCTGGGTCCAGGGCTGGGGCTGGGCTGTGGGTAGGGCTGCGCTGGGGCAGGGCTGGGGGCTGTGGCTGGGGCTGGGCTGGGGCTGGGTCCAGGGTAGGGGCTGGGCTGGGGCTGGGGCTGGGCTGGGGCAGGGCTGGGCCTGGGCGGTGGCTGGGGCTGGCCTGGGGCTGGGCTGGGGCTGGGACTGGGTCCAGGGAAGGGGCTGGACTGGGGCTGGGGCTAGGCTGGGGCAGGGCTGGGGCTGTGCTCGGGCTGGCGCTGGGTCCAGGGTGGGGCTGTGTCCAGGGCTGGGGCAGGGCTGGGGCCGGGCTGGGGCTGGGGCTGGGCTGAGGGCAGGGCTGGGGCAGGGCTGGGGATGGGGCAGGGCTGGGGCTGGGTCCAGGGCTGTGGCTGGGCTGTGGCTGGAGCTGGGCTGGGGCTGAGGGTGAGGCTAGGGCTGGGCTAGAGCAGGGCTGGGGCCGGGGCTGCTACTGGGGCTGGGTCTAGGGCTGTGGCTGGGCTGTGGCTGGGGCTGGGCTGGGGCAGCGGCTGGGCTGGGGCCGAGGGTGGGGCTGGGGCTGGGCAGGGCGGGGGCTGGGGCAGGGCTGGGCTACGGCTGGGCTGGGACCGGGGATGGGTCCGGGGGGTGGGGGTGGGGCTGGGGCTGGGGCTGGGGCAGGGCTGGGCCTTGGCTGGGGATGAGGCTGGGGTGGGGCTGGGGCTGGGTCCAGGGCTGGGGCTGGGCCGGGGCTGGGACTGGGGCAGGGCTAGGGCTGGGCTGGGGGCAAGGATGGGGTTTGGGCTGGGGCTGGGCCAGGGCTTTGGCTAGGCTGGGACCGGGGCTGGTCTGGGGTAGGGCTGGCACAGGGCTAGGCCTGGGGCTGGGCTGGGGCCGAGTCTGGGGCTGGGTCTGGGGCCGGGGCAGGGGCAGGGCTTGAACTGGGGCTGGGCTGGGGCCAAGGTTGGGGCTGGGGCTGGGCTGGTGGCGAGGGTGGGGCTGGAGCTGGAGCCAGGGCTGGGGCAGGAGCCAGGGCTGGGGCTGGGCTGAGGGCAGGGCTGGGGCTGGGGGCTGGGATGGGGCAGGACTGGGACTGGGGCAGGGGCACGGGCCGAGGCTGGGGGACAGGGCTAGGGCTGGAGCTAGGGTAGGGATGGGGCCAGGCTGGGGCTGGGGCTGGGTCCAGGGCAGGGCTGGGGCTGGGGCTGGGTCCAGGGCTGTGGCTGGGCTGTGGCTGGAGCTGGGGCTGGGCCGGGGCAGGGCTGGGGCTGGGGCAAGGCTGGGCTATGGCTGGGCTGGGGTCGGGGCTGGGGCCGTGAGTGGGGCTTGGCTGGGGCCAGGGCTGGGGCCGGGAGTGGGGCCGGGGCTGGGGCAGGGCTGGGCATGGGCTGGGGATGAGGCTGGGGTGGGGCTGGGGCTGGGTCCAAGGTGGGGCTGGGTCCGAGGCTGGGGCAGGACTGGGGCCGGGCTGGGGCTCGGGCTGGGGCTGGGTCCAGGGCAGGGGCTGGACTGGGGCTGGGGCTGGGCCGGGGCAAGGCTGGGGCAGGGGCTGCGCTGGGGCCGAGGGTGGGGCTGGGACTGGGGCTGGGGCTGAGGGCAGGGCTGGGCTAGGGCTGGGGCTGGGGCAGGAGCCAGGGATGGGTCCGGGGGTGGAGCTGGGTCTGGGGCTGGGCTGCGCCTGGGCTGGGGATGAGGCTGGGGCAGGGCTAGGGCTGGGCTGGGACCGGGGCTGGGCTGGGGTCGGGCTGGCACAGGGCTGGGGCAGGGCTGAGGTCCGGCCAGGGGCTGGGGCTGGGGCAGGGCTGGGGCTAGGCTTGGGCTGGGCCTGGGGCTGAGCTGGGCTGGGACTGGGGACAGGGCTGGGGCCAGGCTGGGTCTGGGTCTGGGGCTGGGCTGGGCTGGGGATGAGGCTGGGGTGGGGCTGGGGCTGGGTCCAGGGCAGGGCTGGGGCTTGGGCTGGGCTGGGGCCGGGGCTGGGGATGGGGTAGGGACTGGGAGAGGGCTGGGGATGGGGCTGGGTCCAGGGCTGGGGCTGGGCGGTGGCTGGGCTGGGCTGGGGCAGGGCTGGGGCTGGGGCTGGGCTGGGGGCAGGGATGTGGATGGGGCTGGGCTGGGCTGGGGTAGGGCTGGGCCTGGGCTGGGGATGAGGCTGGGGTGGGGCTGGGGCTGGGTCCAGGGCAGGGGCTGGGCTGGGGCTGGGGCTAGGCTGGGGCTGGGCTGGGGCAGGGCTGGGGCTGGGGCTGGGTCCAGGGTGGGGCTGGGGCTGGGCTGGGGGCAGGGCTGGGCCTGGGCATTGGCTGGGGCTGGCCTGGGGCTGGGCTGGGGCTGGGACTGGCTCCACGGCGGTGGCTGGGCTGTGGCTGGAGCTGGGCTGGGGCTGAGGGTGGGGCTTGGGCTGGGTCCAGGGGTGGGGCTGGGCTGTGTCTAGGTCTGGGTTGGGGCAGGGCTGGGGCTGTGGCTGGGGCTGGGCTGGGGCTGGGTCCAGGGGTGTGGATGGGCTGTGGCTGGAGCTGGGCTGGGGCTGAGGGTGGGGCTGGGGCTGGGCTAGGGCAGGGCTAGTGCTGGGCTGGGGCAGGGGCTGCGACTGATGCTGGGTCCAGGGCTGGGGCTGGGCTGTGGGTAGGGCTGCGCTGGGGCAGGGCTGGGGCTGTGGCTGGGGCTGGGCTGGGGCTGGGTCCAGGGCAGGGGCTGGGCTGGGGCTGGGGCTGGGTCCATGGCTGTGGATGGGCTGTGGCTGGAGCTGGGCTGGGGCTGAGTTTGGGGCTGGGGCTGGGCTAGGGCTGGGCTGGGGCCGGGGCTACGACTGGGGCTGGGTCCAGGGCTGGGGCTGGGCTGTGGGTAGGGCTGGGGCTGGGGCAGGGCTGTGGCTGTGGCTGGGGCTGGGCTGGGGCTGGGTCCAGGGCTGTGGCTGGGCTGTGGCTGGAGCTGGGCTGGGGCTGAGGGTGGGGCTGGGGCTGGGTCCAGGGGTGGGGCTGGGCTGTGGGTAGGGATGGGGCTGGGGCAGGGCTGGGGCTGTGGCTGGGGCTGGGCTGGGGCTGGGTCCAGGGTAGGGGCTGGGCTGGGGCTGGGGCTGGGCTGGGGCAGGGCTGGGCCTGGGCGGTGGCTGGGGCTGGCCTGGGGCTGGGCTGGGGCTGGGACTGGGTCCAGGGAAGGGGCTGGACTGGGCCTGGTGCTAGGCTGGGGCAGGGCTGCGGCTGTGCTGGGCCTGGCGCTGGGTCCAGGGTGGGGCTGTGTCCAGGGCTGGGGCAGGACTGGGGCCGGGCCGGGGCTGGGGCTGGGCTGAGGGCAGGGCTGGGGCAGGGCTGGGGATGGGGCAGGGCTGGGGCTGGGTCCAGGGCTGTGGCTGGGCTGTGGCTGGAGCTGGGCTGGGGCTGAGAGTGGGGCTAGGGCTGGGCTAGAGCAGGGCTGGGGCCGGGGCTGCTACTGGGGCTGGGTCTAGGGCTGTGGCTGGGCTGTGGCTGAGGCTGGGCTGGGGCAGGGGCTGAGGCTGGGGCTGGGGCCGAGGGTGGGGCTGGGGCAGGGGCTGGGGCAGGGGCAGGGGCAGGGGCTGGGGATAGGGCTGGGGCCAGAGCTGGGGCTGGGCTGGGGCCGGGCTGGGGCTGGGTTCGGTGCAGGGCTGGGGCTGGGCAGGGCTATGGCTGGGGCAGGGCTGGGCTACGGCTGGGCTGGGACCGGGGATGGGTCCGGGGGTGGGGGTGGGGCTGGGGCTGGGGCAGGGCTGGGCCTTGGCTGGGGATGAGGCTGGGGTGGGGCTGGGGCTGGGTCCAGGGCTCGGGCTCGGCTGGGGCTGGGCTGGGGCAGGGCTAGGGCTGGGCTGGGGGCAAGGATGGGGTTTGGGCTGGGGCTGGGCCAGGGCTTTGGCTAGGCTGGGACCGGGGCTGGGCTGGGGTAGGGCTGGCACAGGGCTAGGCCTGGGGCTGGGCTGGGGCCGAGTCTGGGGCTGGGTCTGGGGCCGGGGCAGGGGCAGGGCTTGAACTGGGGCTGGGCTGGGGCCAAGGTTGGGGCTGGGGCTGGGCTGGTGGCGAGGGTGGGGCTGGAGCTGGAGCCAGGGCTGGGGCAGGAGCCAGGGCTGGGGCTGGGCTGAGGTTGGGGCTGGGGCTGGGGGCTGGGATGGGGCAGGACTGGGACTGGGGCAGGGGCACGGGCCGAGGCTGGGCTGTGGGTGGAGCTGGGGCTGGGGCAGGGCTGGGGCTGTGGCTGGGGCTGGGCTGGGGCTGGGTCCAGGGCTGTGGATGGGCTGTGGCTGGAGCTGGGCTGGGGCTGAGGGTGGGGCTGGGGCTGGGCTAGGGCTGGGCTAGGGCTGGGCTGGGGCAGGGGCTGCGACTGATGCTGGGTCCAGGGCTGGGGCTGGGCTGTGGGTAGGGCTGGGGCTGTGGCAGGGCTGGGCCTGGGCTGGGGATGAGGCTGGGGTGGGGCTGGGGCTGGGTCCAAGGTGGGGTTGGGTCCGAGGCTGGGGCAGGACTGGGGCCGGGCTGGGGCTGGGCCTGGGGCTGGGGCTGGGGACAGGTCTGGTGCGAGGCTGGGTCTGGGGTTTGGCTGAGGGCAGGGCTGGGGCAGGGCTGGGGCTGGGGCTGGGTCCAGGGTGGGGCTGGGGCTGGGCTGGGGGCAGGACTGGGCCTGGGCATTGGCTGGGGCTGGCCTGGGGCTGGGCTGGGGCTGGGACTGGGTCCAGGGCTGTGGCTGGGCTGTGGCTGGAGCTGGGCTGGGGCTGAGGTTGGGGCTGGGGCTGGGCTAGGGCTGGGCTGGGGCCGGGCTGGGCCTGGGGCTGGGGCTGGGTCCAGGGCAGGGGCTGGACTGGGGCTGGGGCTAGGCCGGGGCAAGGCTGGGGCAGGGGCTGGGCTGGGGCCGAGGGTGGGGCTGGGACTGGGGCTGGGGCTGAGGGCAGGGCTGGGCTAAGGCTGGGGCTGGGGCAGGAGACGGGGATGGGTCCGGGGGTGGAGCTGGGTCTGGGGCTGGGCTGCGCCTGGGCTGGGGATGAGGCTGGGGCAGGGCTAGGGCTGGGCTGGGACTGGGGCTGGGCTGGGGTCGGGCTGGCACAGGGCTGGGGCAGGGCTGAGGTCCGGCCAGGGGCTGGGGCTGGGGCAGGGCTGGGGCTAGGCTGGGGCTGGGCCTGGGGCTGGGCTGGGGCAGGGGTGGGGCTAGAGCTGGGGCTGGGCTGGACTGGGTCCGGGGCAGGGGCTGGGCAGGGGCTGGGGCTGGGCCAGGGCAGGGCTGGGGCAGGGTCTGGGCTGGGGCCGAGGGTGGGGCTAGGGCTGGGGCTGGGGCTGAGGGCAGGGCTGCAGCTGGGCTGTGGCTGGGGCTGGGCTGGGGCAGGGCTGGGGCTGGAGCTGGGGCTGGGCTGGGCTGGGTCCAGGGCAGGGGCTGGGCAGGGGCTGGGGCTGGGCCAGGGCAGGGCTGGGGCAGGGGCTGGGCTGGGGCCGAGGGTGGGGCTGGGGCTGGGGCTGGGGCTGAGGGCAGGGCTGGGGCCAGAGCTGGAGCAGGGCTGGGGCCAGGCTGGGGCTGGGGCCGGGGCTAGGGCCGGGGGTGGGGCTGGGGCTGGGGCAGGGCTGGGCCTGGGCTGGGGATGAGGCTGGGGTGGGGCTGGAGCTGGGTCCAGGGCAGGGTCTGGGCTGGGGCTGGGGCTAGGCTGGGGCAGGGCTGGGGCTGGGCTGGGCTGGGGCTTGGGCTGGGGCAGGGCTGGGCCTGGGCTGGGGATGAGGCTGGGGTGGGGCTGGGGCTGGGTCCAGGGCAGGGCTGGGGCTTGGGCTGGGCTGGGGCCGGGGCTGGTGATGGGGCGGGGACTGGGAGAGGGCTGGGGCTGGGGCTGGGTCCAGGGCTGGGGCTGGGCGGTGGCTGGGCTGGGCTGGGGCAGGGCTGGGGCTGGGGCTGGGCTGGGGGCAGGGATGGTGATGGGGCTGGGTCCAGGGTGGGGCTGGGGCTGGGCTGGGGGCAGGGATCGGCCTGGGCATTGGCTGGGGCTGGCCTGGGGCTGGGCTGGGGCTGGGACTGGGTCCAGGGCTGTGGCTGGGCTGTGGCTGGAGCTGGGCTGGGGCTGAGGTTGGGGCTGGGGCTGGGTCCACGGGTGGGGCTGGGCTGTGTCTAGGTCTGGGTTGGGGCAGGGCTGGGGCTGTGGCTGGGGCTGGGCTGGGGCTGTGGCTGGGGCTGGGCTGGGGCTGGGTCCAGGGCTGTGGATGGGCTGTGGCTGGAGCTGGGCTGGGGCTGAGGGTGGGGCTGGGGCTGGGCTAGGGCTGGGCTAGGGCTGGGCTGGGGCAGGGGCTGCGACTGATGCTGGGTCGAGGGCTGGGGCTGGGCTGTGGGTAGGGCTGCGCTGGGGCAGGGCTGGGGCTGTGGCTGGGGCTGGGCTGGGGCTGGGTCCAGGGCAGGGGCTGGGCTGTGGCTGGATCTGGGCTGGGGCTGAGTGTGGTGCTAGGGCTGGGCTAGAGCAGGGCTGGGGCCGGGGCTGCTACTGGGGCTGGGTCTAGGGCTGTGGCTGGGCTTTGGCTGGAGCTGGGCTGGGGCTGGGACTGGGTCCGGGACCAGGGAAGGGGCTGGGCTGGGGCAGGGCTGGGCTGGGGCCGGGGCTGGGGATGGGGCGGGGACTGGGAGAGGGCTGGGGCTGGGGCTGGATCCAGGGCTGGGGCTGGGCGGTGGCTGGGGCTGGGCTGGGGCAGGGCTGGGGCTGGGGCTGGGCTGGGGGCAGGGATGGGGATGGGGCTGGGCTGGGCTGGGGTAGGGCTGGGCCTGGGCTGGGGATGAGGCTGGGGTGGGGCTGGGGCTGGGTCCAGGGCAGGGTCTGGGCTGGGGCTGGGGCTAGGCTGGGGCAGGGCTGGGGCAGGGCTGGGGCTGGGGCTGGGTCCAGGGTGGGGCTGGGGCTGGGCTGGGGGAAGGGCTGGGCCTGGGCATTGGCTGGGGCTGGCCTGGGGCTGGGCTGGGGCTGGGACTGGGTCCAGGGCTGTGGCTGGGCTGTGGCTGGAGATGGGCTGGGGCTGAGGGTGGGGCTGGGGCTGGGTCCAGGGGTGGGGCTGGGCTGTGTCTAGGTCTGGGTTGGGGCAGGGCTGGGGCTGTGGCTGGGGCTGGGCTGTGGCTGGGTCCAGGGGTGTGGCTGGGCTGTGGCTGGAGCTGGGCTGGGGCTGAGGTTGGGGCTGGGGCTGGGCTAGGGCTGGGCTGGGGCCGGGGCTGCGACTGGGGCTGGGTCCAGGGCTGGGGCTGGGCTGTGGGTAGGGCTGGGGCTGGGGCAGGGCTGGGGCTGGGGCTGGGGCTGGGCTGGGGCTGGGTCCAGGGCAGGGGCTGGGCTGGGGCTGGGGCTGGGCTGGGGCAGGGCTGGGCCTGGGCGGTGGCTGGGGCTGGCCTGGGGCTGGGCTGGGGCTGGGACTGGGTCCAGGGAAGAGGCTGGACTGGGCCTGGTGCTAGGCTGGGGCAGGGCTGCGGCTGGGCTGGAACTGGCGCTGGGTCCAGGGTGGGGCTGTGTCCAGGGCTGGGGCAGGACTGGGGCCGGGCTGGGGCTGGGGCTGGGCTGAGGGCAGGGCTGGGGCAGGGCTGGGGATGGGGCAGGGCTGGGGCTGGGTCCAGGGCTGTGGCTGGGCTGTGGCTGGAGCTGGGCTGGGGCTGAGAGTGGGGCTAGGGCTGGGCTAGAGCAGGGCTGGGTCTAGGGCTGTGGCTGGGCTGTGGCTGAGGCTGGGCTGGGGCAGGGGCTGAGGCTGGGGCTGGGGCCGAGGGTGGGGCTGGGGCTGGGGCTGGGGCAGGGACAGGGGCAGGGGCTGGGGATAGGGCTGGGGCCAGAGCTGGGGCTGGGCTGGGGCCGGGCTGGGGCTGGGTTCGGTGCAGGGCTGGGGCTGGGCAGGGCGGGGGCTGGGGCAGGGCTGGGCTACGGCTGGGCTGGGACCGGGGATGGGTCCGGGGGTGGGAGTGGGGCTGGGGCTGGGGCAGGGCTGGGCCTTGGCTGGGGATGAGGCTGGGGTGGGGCTGGGCCTGGGTCCAGGGCTGGGGCTGGGCTGGGGCTGGGACTGGGGCAGGGCTAGGGCTGGGCTGGGGGCAAGGATGGGGCTTGGGCTGGGGCTGGGCCAGGGCTTTGGCTAGGCTGGGACCGGGGCTGGGCTGGGGTAGGGTTGGCAGAGAGCTAGGCCTGGGGCTGGGTCTGGGGCCGATTCTGGGGCTGGGTCTGGGGCCGGGACAGGGGCAGGGCTTGAACTGGGGCTGGGCTGGGGCCAAGGTTGGGGCTGGGGCTGGGCTGGTGGCGAGGGTGGGGCTGGAGCTGGAGCCAGGGCTGTGGATGGGCTGTGGCTGGAGCTGGGCTGGGGCTGAGGGTGGGGCTGGGGCAGGGCTAGGGCTGGGCTAGGGCTGGGCTGGGGCAGGGCTGGGCCTTGGCTGGGGATAAGGCTGGGGTGGGGCTGGGGCTGGGTCCAGGGCTGGGGCTGGGCTGGGTCCAGGGCAGGGCTGGGGCTGGGGCTGGGTCCAGAGCTGTGGCTGGGCTGTGGCTGGAGCTGGAGCTGGGCCGGGGCAGAGCTGGGGCTGGGGCAAGGCTGGGCTAGGTCTGGGCTGGGGCCGGGGCTGGGGCCGTGAGTGGGGCTTGGCTGGGGCCAGGGCTGGGGCCGGGGGTGGGGCCGGGGCTGGGGCAGGGCTGCGCCCGGGCTGGGGATGAGGCTGGGGTGGGGCTGGGGCTGGGTCCAAGGTGGGGCTGGGTCCGGGGCTGGGGCAGGACTGGGGCCGGGCTGGGGCTGGGCCTGGGGCTGGGGCTGGGGACAGGTCTGGTGCGAGGCTGGGTCTGGGGCTTGGCTGAGGGCAGGGCTGGGGCAGGGCTGGGGCTGGGGCTGGGTCCAGGGTGGGGCTGGGGCTGGGCTGGAGCTGGGCTGGGGCTGGGACTGGGTCCAGGGCTGTGGCTGGGCTGTGGCTGGAGCTGGGCTGGGGCTGAGGTTGGGGCTGGGGCTGGGCTAGGGCCGGGCTGGGGCCGGGGCTGCGACTGGGGCTGGGTCCAGGGCTGGGGCTGAGCTGTGGGTAGGGCTGGGGCTGGGGCAGGGCTGGGGCTGTGGCTGGGGCTGGGCTGTGGCTGGGTCCGGGGCTGTGGATGGGCTGTGGCTGGAGCTGGGCTGGGGCTGAGGGTGGGGCTGGGGCTGGGCTAGGGCTGGGCTAGGGCTGGGCTGGGGCAGGGGCTGCGACTGATGCTGGGTCCAGGGCTGGGGCAGGGCTGTGGGTAGGGCTGTGGCTGGGGCTGGGCTGCGGCTGGGTCCAGGGTAGGGGCTGGGCTGGGACTGGGGCTGGGCTGGGGCAGGGCTGGGCCTGGGCGGTGGCTGGTGCTGGCCTGGGGCTGGGCTGGGGCTGGGCCTGGGTCCAGGGAAGGGGCTGGACTGGGGCTGGGGCTAGGCTGGGGCAGGGCTGGGGCTGGGCTGGGGCTGGCGCTGGGTCCAGGGTGGGGCTGTGTCCAGGGCTGGGGCAGGACTGGGGCCGGGCTGGGGCTGGGGCTGGGCTGAGGGCAGGGCTGGGGCAGGGCTGGGGATGGGGCAGGGCTGGGGCTGGGGCTGGGGCTGGGCCTGGGGCGAGGCTGGGTCTGGGGCTGGGCTGAGGGCAGGGCTGGGGCTGGGGCTGGGGCTGGGCTGAGGCTGGGCTGGGATAGGGCTGGGCTGAGGCAGGGCTGGGGCTGGGGCAGGGCTGGGCTGGGGCCGGGGCTGGGGATGGGGCGGGGACTGGGAGAGGGCTGGGGCTGGGGCTGGGTCCAGGGCTGGGGCTGGGCGGTGGCTGGGGCTGGGCTGGGGCAGGGCTTGGGCTGTGGCTGGGGCTGGGCTGGGGCTGGGTCCAGGGCTGTGGATGGGCTGTGGCTGGAGCTGGGCTGGGGCTGAGGGTGGGGCTGGGGCTGGGCTGGGGCTGGGCTAGGGCTGGGCTGGGGCCGGGGCTGCGACTGGGGCTGGGTCCAGGGCTGGGGCTGGGCTGTGTGTAGAACTGGGGCAGTGGCAAGGCTGGGGCTGTGGCTGGGGCTGGGCTGGGCCTGGGTCCAGGGCAGGGGCTGGGCTGGGGCTGGGGCTGGGCTGGGGCAGGGCTGGGCCTGGGCGGTGGCTGGGGCTGGCCTGGGGCCGGGCTGGGGCTGGGGCTGGGCAGGGCGGGGGCTGGGGCAGGGCTGAGCTACGGCTGGGCTGGGACCGGGGATGGGTCCAGGGGTGGGGGTGCGGCTGGGGCAGGGCTGGGCCTTGGCTGGGGATGAGGCTGGGGTGGGGCTGGGGCTGGGCTGAGGGCAGGGCTGGGGCAGGGCTGGGGATGGGGCAGGGCTGGGGCTGGGTCCAGGGCTGTGGCTGGGCTGTGGCTGGAGCTGGGCTGGGGCTGAGGGTGAGGCTAGGTCTGGGCTAAAGCAGGGCTGGGGCCGGGGCTGCTACTGGGGCTGGGTCCAGGGCTGGGGCTGGGCTGTGGGTAGGGCTGGGTTGGGGCAGGGCTGGGGCTGTGGCTGGGGCTGGGCTGGGGCTGGGTCCAGGGCTGTGGATGGGCTGTGGCTGGAGCTGGGCTGGGGCTGAGAGTTGGGCTGGGGCTGGGCTATGGCTGGGCTAGGGCTGGGCTGGGGTAGGGGCTGCGACTGATGCTGGGTCCAGGGCTGGGGCTGGGCTGTGGGTAGGGCTGCGCTGGGGCAGGGCTGGGGCTGTGGCTGGGGCTGGGCTGGGGCTGGGTCCAGGGTAGGGGCTGGGCTCGGGCTGGGGCTGGGCTGGGGCAGGGCTGGGCCTGGGCGGTGGCTGGGGCTGGCCTTGGGCTGGGCTGGGGCTGGGACTGGGTCCAGGGAAGGGGCTGGACTGGGGCTGGGGCTGGGCTGGGCCTGGCGCTGGGTCCAGGGTGGGGCTGTGTCCAGGGCTGGGGCAGGACTGGGGCCGGGCTGGGGCTGGGGCTGGGCTGAGGGCAGGGCTGGGGCAGGGCTGGGGATGGGGCAGGGCTGGGGCTGGGTCCAGGGCTGTGGCCGGGCTGTGGCTGGAGCTGGGCTGGGGCTGAGGGTGGGGCTAGGGCTGGGCTAGAGCAGGGCTGGGGCCGGGGCTGCTACTGGGGCTGGGTCTAGGGCTGTGGCTGGGCTGTGGCTGTGGCTGGGCTGGGGCAGGGGCTGGGCTGGGGCCGAGCGTGGGGCTGGGGCTGGGCAGGGCATGGGCTGGGGCAGGGCTGGGCTACGGCTGGGCAGGGACCGGGGATGGGTCCGGGGGTGGGGGTGGGGGTGGGGCTGGGGCTGGGGAAGGGCTGGGCCTTGGCTGGGGATGAGGCTGGGGTGGGGCTGGGGCTGGGTCCAGGGCTGGGGCTGGGCTGGGGCTGGGACTGGGGCAGGGCTAGGTCTGGGCTGGGGGCAAGGATGGGGTTTGGGCTGGGGCTGGGCCAGGGCTTTGGCTAGGCTGGGACCGGGGCTGGTCTGGGGTAGGGCTGGCACAGGGCTAGGCCTGGGGCTGGGCTGGGGCCGAGTCTGGGGCTGGGTCTGGGGCCGGGGCAGGGGTAGGGCTTCAACTGGGGCTGGGCTGGGGCCAAGGTTGGGGCTGGGCTGGGTCCAAGGTTGGGGCTGGGGCTGGGCTGGTGGCGAGGGTGGGGCTGGAGCTGGAGCCAGGGCTGGGGCAGGAGCCAGGGCTGGGGCTGGGCTGAGGGCAGGGCTGGGGCTGGGGGCTGGGATGGGGCAGGACTGGGACTGGGGCAGGGGCACGGGCCGAGGCTGGGGACAGGGCTAGGGCTGGAGCTAGGGCAGGGATGGGGCCAGGCTGGGGCTGGGACTAGGTCCAGGGCAGGGCAGGGGCTGGGGCTGGGTCCAGGGCTGTGGCTGGGCTGTGGCTGGAGCTGGGCTGGGGCAGGGCTGGGGCTGGGGCTGGTCTGGCGGCAGGGATGGGGAAGGGGCTGGGCTGGGCTGGGGGCAAGGATAGGGTTTGGGCTGGGGCTGGGCCAGGGCTTTGGCTAGGCTGGGACCGGGGCTGGGCTGGGGTAGGGCTGGCAGAGGGCTAGGCCTGGGGCTGGGCTGGGGCCGAGTCTGGGGCTGGGTCTGGGGCCGGGGCAGGGGCAGGGCTTGAACTGGGGCTGGGCTGGGGCCAAGGTTGGGGCTGGGGCTGGGCTGGTGGGGAGGGTGGGGCTGGAGCTGAAGCCAGGGCTGGGGCAGGAGCCAGGGCTGGGGCAGGGCTGTGGTCAGGCCTGGGGCTGCGGCTGGGGCAGGGCTGGGGCTGGGGCTGGGCTGAGGGCAGGGCTGGGGCTGGGGGCTGGGATGGGGCAGGACTGGGACTGGGGCAGGGGCACGGGCCGAGGCTGGGGACAGGGCTAGGGCTGGAGCTAGGGCAGGGATGGGGCCAGGCTGGGGCTGGGTTCGGCTCAGGGGTGGGGCTTGTTCCAGGGCTGGGGCTGGGCTAGGGCAGGGCTGGGGCTGGGGCTGGGCTGGGGCTGGGTCCAGGGCTGTGGCTGGGCTGTGACTGGAGCTGGGGCTGGGCCGGCGCAGGGCTGGGCTGGGGCAGGGCTGGGGCCAGGCTGGGGCTGGGTTCGGTGCAGGGCTGGGGCTGGGCTAGGGACAGGGCTGCGGCCGGGGCTGCGAGTGGGGCTGGATCCAGGGCTGGGGCTGTTCTGTGGCTGGGGCTGGGCTGTGGCAGGGCTGGGGCTGGGCTGGGGCTGGGCCGGGGCAGGGCTGGGCTGGGGCAGGGCTGGGGCCGGGCTGGGGCTGGGTTCGGTGCAGGGCTGGGGCTGGGGCAGGGCTGGGCTGGGGCCAGGACTGGGGCCGTGAGTGGGGCTTGGCTGGGGCGGGGGGTGTGGCTGGGGCAGGGGCTGGGGCAGGGACTGGGAGAGGGCTGGGGCTGGGGCTGGGTCCAGGGCTGGGGATGGGCTGTGTCTGTGGCTGGGCTGTGGCAGGGCTGGGGCTGGGGCAGGGCTGGGCTGGGACCGGGGCTGGGGTCGTGAGTGGGGCTTGGCTGGGGCCGGGGCTGGGGCTGGGGGTGTGGCAGGGGCTGGGGCTGGGCGGTGGCTGAGGCTGGGCTGTGGCAGGGCTGGGGCTGGGGCTGGGCTGGGGTCAGGGATGGGGCTTGGGCTGCGCTAGGCTGGGGCAGGGCTGGGCCTGGGCTGGGGATGAGGCTGGGGTGGGGCTGGGGCTGGGTCCAGGGCAGGGGCAGGGCTGGTGCAGGCCTGGGGGTGGGGCTGGGCTGGGGCAGGGCTGGGGCTGGGGCTGGGGCTGGGCTGGGGCTGGGCCGGGGCAGGGCTGGGCTGGGGTAGGGCTGGGGCCGGGCTGGGGCTGGGTTCGGTGCAGGGCTAGGGCTGGGACAGGGCAGGGCTGGGGCCGGGGATGGGGCCGTGAGTGGGGCATGGCTGGGGCTGGGGCTGGGGCTGGGCCGGGGCAGGGGCTTGGCTGGGGCTGGGGCTAGGCTGGGGCAGGGCTGGGGCAGGGCTGGGGCTGGGGCTGGGTCCAGGGTGGGGCTGGGGCTGGGCTGGGAGCAGGGCTGGGGGCTGGGCGGTGGCTGGGGCTGGGCTGGGGCTCGGCTGGGGCATGGGCTGGGGCTGGGGATGGGGCTGGGACTGGGTCCAGGGTGGGGCTGGGGCTGGGCCGGGGCAGGGCTGGGCTGGGGCAGGGCTGGGGCCGGGCTGGGGCAGGGTTCGGTGCAGGGCTAGGGCTGGGGCTGGGGTGGGCTGGGGCCGGGGATGGGGCCCTGAGTGGGGCTTGGCTGGGCCGGGGCAGGGGCTTGGCTGGGGCTGGTGCTGGGCTGGGGCAGGGCTGGGGCAGGGCTGGGGATGGGGCTGGGCTGGGGCTGGGTCCATGGCTGTGGCTGGGCTGTGGCTGGAGCTGGGCTGGGGCAGGGCTGGGGCTGTGGCTGGGGCTGGGCTGGGGCTGGGTCCAGGGCAGGGGCTGGGCTGGGGCTGGGGCTGGGCTGGGGCAGGGCTGGGGCAGGGGCTGGGCTGGGGCCGAATGTGGGGCTGGGCTGGGGCTGGGCCTGGGCTGGGGTCGAGTGTGGGTCTAGGGCTGGGGCTGGGGCAGGGGCCGTGGCTGGGGACAGGGCTGGGGCCAGAGCTGGGGCAGGGCTGGGGCCGGGACTGGGGCTGGGGCTGGGGCTGGGGCTGGGGCTGGGGCCAGGGCTGGGGCAGGGCTGGGGCCGGGACTGCGACTGGGGCTGGGTCCAGGGCTGGGGCTGGGCTGTGGGTAGGGCTGGGGCTGGGGCAGGGCTGGGGCTGTGGCTGTGGTTGGGCTGGGGCTGGGTCCAGGGCAGGGGCTGGGCTGGGTCTGGGTCTGGGGCTGGGCTGGGGCTGGGCTGGGGCTGGGACTGGGTCCAGGGCAGGGGCTGGACTGGGGCTGGGGCTGGGCTGGGGCAGGACTGGGGCCGGGCTTGGGCTGGCGCTGGGCTGAGGGCAGGGCTGGGGCAGGGCTGGGGATGGGGCTGGGCTGGGGCTGGGTCCAGGGCTGGGGCTGGGCTGTGGCTGGAGCTGGGCTGGGGCAGAGGGTGGGGCTGGGGCTGGGCTAGGGCTGGGCTGGGGCCGGGGCTGCGACTGGGGCTGGGGCCAGGGCTGGGGCTGGGGCTGGGCTGGGGGCAGGGCTGGGCCTGGGCATTGGCTGGGGCTGGCCTGGGGCTGGGACTGGGTCCAGGGCTGTGGCTGGGCTGTGGCTGGAGCTGGGCTGGGGCTGAGGGTGGGGCTGGGGCTGGGCTAGGGCTGGGCTGGGGCCGGGGCTGCGACTGGGGCTGGAGCCAGGGCTGGGGCTGGGCTGTGGGTAGTGCTGGGGCTGCGGCTGGGCAGGGCTGGGGCTGGGGCTGGGCTGAGGGCAGGGCTGGGGCTGGGGGCTGGGATGGGGCAGGACTGGGACTGGGGCAGGGGCACGGGCCGAGGCTGGGGACAGGGCTAGGGCTGGAGCTAGGGCAGGGATGGGGCCAGGCAGGGGCTGGGTTCGGCTCAGGGGTGGGGCTTGTTCCAGGGCTGGGGCTGGGCTAGGGCAGGGCTGGGGCTGGGGCTGGGCTGGGGCTGGGTCCAGGGCTGTGGCTGGGCTGTTGCTGGAGCTGGGGCTGGGCCGGGGCAGGGCTGGGCCGGGGCAGGGCTGGGGCTGGGCTCTGGCTGGGTTCGGAGCAGGGCTGGGGCTGGGCTAGGGACAGGGCTGGGGCCGGGGCTACGAGTGGGGCTGGATCCAGGGCTGGGGCTGGGCTGTGGCTGGGGCTGGGCTGTGGCAGGGCTGTGGCTGGGCTGGGGCTGGGGCTGAGGGTGGGGCTGGGGCTGGGCTAGGGCTGGGCTGGGGCCGGGGCTGCGACTGGGGCTGGGTCCAGGGCTGGGGCTGGGCTGTGGGTAGTGCTGGGGCTGCGGCAGGGCTGGGGCTGTGGCTGGGGCTGGGCTGGGGCTGAGTCCAGGGCAGGGGCTGGGCTGGGGCTGGGGCTGGCCTGGGGCTGGACTGGGGCTGGGGCTAGGCTGGGGCAGGACTGGGGCTGGGGCAGGGCTGGGCTAGGGCTGGGCTGGGGCCGGGGCTGGGGCCGTGAGTGGGGCTTGGCTGGGGCCAGGGCTGGGGCTGGGGCTGGGGTTGGGGCTAGGCTGGGGCAGGGCTGGGGCTGGGCTGGGGCTGGGGCTTGGGCTGGGGCGGGGCTGGGGCTTGTGCTGGGGCAGGGCTGGGGCTCTGGCTGCGCTGTGGCTGGAGCTGGGCTGGGGCTGGGGCTGGGGCTGGGGCTGGGGCAGGGACTGGGAGAGGGCTGGGGCTGGGGCTGGGTCCAGGGCTGGGGCTGGGCGGTGGCTGGGGCTGGGCTGGGGCAGGGCTGGGGCTAGGGCTGGACTGGGGGCAGGGATGGGAATGGGGCTGGGCTGGGCTGGGGTAGGGCTGGGCTGGGGCTGGGGATGAGGCTGGGGTTGGGCTGGGGCTGGGTCCAGGGCAGGGGCTGGGCTGGGGCTGGGGCTAGGCTGGGGCAGGACTGGGGCAGGGCTGGGGCTGGGGCTGGGTCCAGGGTGGGGCTGGGGCTGGGCTGGGGGCAGGGCTGGGCCTGGGCATTGGCTGGGGCTGGCCTGGGGCTGGGTCCAGGGTGGGGCTGGGGCTGGGCTGGGGCGGGGACTGGGCCTGGGCTTTGGCTGGGGCTGGCCTGGGGCTGGGCTGGGGCTGGGACTGGGTCCAGGGCTGTGGATGGGCTGTGGCTGGAGCTGGGCTGGGGCTGAGGGTGGGGCTGGGGCTGGGCTAGGGCTGGGCTCGGGCCGGGGCTGCGACTGGGGCTGGGTCCAGGGCTGGGGCTGGGCTGTGGGTAGGGCTGGGGCTGGGGCAGGGCTGGGGCTGTGGCTGTGGCTGGGCTGGGGCTGGGTCCAGGGCAGGGGCTGGGCTGGGGCTGGGGCTGGGCTGTGGCAGGGCTGCGGCTGGACTGGGGCTGGGGCTAGGCTGGGGCAGGGCTGGGCTAGGGCTGGGCTGGGGCCGGGGCTGGGGTCGTGAGTGGGGCTTGGCTTGGGGCCAGGGCTGGGGCCGGGGGTGGGGCTGGGGCTGGGGCAGGGCTGGGCCTGGGCTGGGGATGAGGCTGGGTTGGGGCTGGGGCTGGGTCCAGGGCACGGGCTGGGCTGGGGCTGAGGCTAGGCTGGGGCAGGGCTGGGGCTGGGCTGGGGCTGGGGCTGGGGTGGGGCTGGGGCTGGGTCCAGGGCAGGGGCAGGGCTGGTGCAGGGCTGAGGGTAGGGCTGGGCTGGGGCAGGGCTGGGGCTGGGGCTGGGCTGGGGTCGAATGTGGGGCTGGGCTGGGGCTGGGCGGTGGCTGGGGTCGAGTGTGGGTCTAGGTCTGGGGCTGGGGCTGGGCTGGGGCTGGGTCCAGGGCAGGGGCTGGGCTGGGGCTGGGGCTGGGCTGGGGCAGGGCTGGGGCAGGGGCTGGGCTGGGGCCGAATGTGGGGCTGGGCTGGGGCTCGGCCTGGGCTGGGGTCAAGTGTGGGTCTAGGGCTGGGGCTGGGGCAGGGGCCGTGGCTGGGGACAGGGCTGGGGCCAGAGCTGGGGCAGGGCTGGGGCCAGGACTGGGGCTGGGGCTGGGGCTTGGGCTCGGGCCAGGGCTGTGGCTGGTCTGTTGCTGGGGATGAGGCTGGGTTGGGGCTGGGGCTGGGTCCAGGGCAGGGGCTGGGCTGGGGCTGGGGCTAGGCTGGGGCAGGGCTGGGGCTGGGCTGGGGCTGGGTCTTGTGCTGGGGCAGGGCTGGGCCTGGGCTGGGGATGAGGCTGGGGTGGGGCTGGGGCTGGGTCCAGGGCAGGGGCAGGGCTGGTGCAGGGCTGGGGGTCGGGCTGGGCTCGGGGTAGGGCTGGGCTGGGGCAGGTCTGGGGCTGTGGCTGGGGCTGGGCTGGGGCTGGGTCCAGGGCAGGGGCTGGGCTGGGGCTGGGGCTGGGGCTGGGGCAGGGCTGGGGCTGGGCTGGGGCTGAGTCTTGTGCTGGGGCTGGGGCTGGGCTAGGGCTGGGCTGGGGCCGGGGCTGCGACTGGGGCTGGGTCCAGGGCTGGGGCTGGGCTGTGGGTAGTGCTGGGACTGGGGCAGGGCTGGGGCTGTGGCTGTGGCTGGGCTGGGGCTGAGTCCAGGGCAGGGGATGGGCTGCGGCTGGGGCTGGCCTGGGGCTGGACTGGGGCTGGGGCTAGGCTGGGGCAGGACAGGGGCTGGGGCAGGGCTGGGCTAGGGCTGGGCTGGGGCCGGGGCTGGGGCCGTGAGTGGGGCTTGGCTGGGGCCAGGGCTGGGGCTGGGGCTTGGGCTGGGGCAGGGCTGGGGCTGTGGCTGCGCTGTGGCTGGAGCTGGGCTGGAGCTGGGCTGGGGCTGGGGCAGGGGCCGTGGCTGGGGACAGGCCTGGGGCCAGAGCTGGGGCAGGGCTGGGGCCGGGACTGGGGCTGGGGCTGGGGCTGGGGCTGGGGCTCGGGCCAGGGCTGTGGCTGGGCTGTTGCTGGAGCTGGGCTGGGGCTGAGGGTGGGGTGGGGCTGGGCTAGGGCGGGGCTGGGGCCGGGGCTGCGATTGGGGCTGGGTCCAGGGCTGGAGCTGGGCTGTGGGTAGGGCTGGGCTGCGGCAGGGCTGGGGCTTTGGCTGCGCTGTGGCTGGAGCTGGGCTGGGGCTGAGGGTGGGGCTGGGGCTGGGCTAGGGCTGGGCTGGGGCTGGGGCTGGGGCGGGGACTAGGAGAGGGCTGGGTCTGGGGCTGGGTCCGGGGCTGGGGCTGGGTCCAGTGCTGGGGCTGGGCGGTGGCTGGGGCTGGGTTGGGGCAGGGCTGGGGCTGGGGCTGGGCTGGGGCTGGGCAGGGGCTGGGACTGGGTCCCGGGCTGTGGCTGGGCTGTGGCTGGAGCTGGGCTGGGGCTGAGGGTGGGGCTGGGGCTGGGCTAGGGCTGGGCTGGGGCCGGGGCTGCGACTGGGGCTGGGTCCAGGGCTGGGGCTGGGCTGTGGGTAGGGCTGGGGCTGGGGCAGGGCTGGGGCTGTGGCTGTGGCTGGGCTGGGGCTGGGTCCAGGGCAGGGGCTGGGCTGGGGCTGGGGCTGGGCTGGGGCAGGGCTGCGGCTGGACTGGGGCTGGGGCTAGGCTGGGTCAGGGCTGGGCTAGGGCTGGGCTGGGGCCGGGGCTGGGGCCGTGAGTGGGGCTTGGCTTGGGGCCAGGGCTGGGACCGGGGGTGGGGCTGGGGCTGGGCTGAGGGCAGGGCTGGGGCTGGGGGCTGGGATGGGGCAGGACTGGGACTGGGGCAGGGGCACGGGCCGAGGCTGGGGACAGGGCTAGGGCTGGAGCTAGGGCAGGGATGGGGCCAGGCTGGGGCTGGGTTCGGCTCAGGGGTGGGGCTTGTTCCAGGGCTGGGGCTGGGCTGAGGGCAGGGCTGGGGCTGGGGCTGGGCTGGGGCTGGGCCGGGGCAGGGCTGGGCTGGGGCAGGGCTGGGGCCAGGCTGGGGCTGGGTTCGGTGCAGGGCTGGGGCTGGCCTAGGGACAGGGCTGCGGCCGGGGCTGCGAGTGGGGCTGGATCCAGGGCTGGGGCTGGGCTGTGGCTGGGGCTGGGCTGTGGCAGGGCTGGGGCTGGGCTGGGGCTGGGCCGGGGCAGGGCTGGGCTGGGGCAGGGCTGGGGCCGGGCTGGGGCTGGGTTCGGTGCAGGGCTGGGGCTGGGGCAGGGCTGGGCTGGGGCCAGGACTGGGGCCGTGAGTGGGGCTTGGCTGGGGCGGGGGGTGTGGCTGGGGCAGGGGCTGGGGCAGGGACTGGGAGAGGGCTGGGGCTGGGGCTGGGTCCAGGGCTGGGGATGGGCTGTGTCTGTGGCTGGGCTGTGGCAGGGCTGGGGCTGGGGCAGGGCTGGGCTGGGGCTGGGGCTGGGCTGGGGCTGGGCCGGGGCAGGGCTGGGCTGGGGTAGGGCTGGGGCCGGGCTGGGGCTGGGTTCGGTGCAGGGCTAGGGCTGGGACAGGGCAGGGCTGGGGCCGGGGATGGGGCCGTGAGTGGGGCATGGCTGGGGCTGGGGCTGGGGCTGGGCCGGGGCAGGGGCTTGGCTGGGGCTGGGGCTAGGCTGGGGCAGGGCTGGGGCAGGGCTGGGGCTGGGGCTGGGTCCAGGGTGGGGCTGGGGCTGGGCTGGGAGCAGGGCTGGGGCTGGGCGGTGGCTGGGGCTGGGCTGGGGCTCGGCTGGGGCATGGGCTGGGGCTGGGGATAGGGCTGGGACTGGGAGAGGGCTGGGGCTGGGGCTGGGTCCAGGGCTGGGGCTGGGCGGTGGCTGGAGCTGGGCTGGGGCTGGGGCTGGGGCTGGGCCGGGGCAGGGCTGGGCTGGGGCAGGGCTGGGGCCGGGCTGGGGCAGGGTTCGGTGCAGGGCTAGGGCTGGGGCTGGGGTGGGCTGGGGCCGGGGATGGGGCCCTGAGTGGGGCTTGGCTGGGGCTGGGGCTGGGCTGGGGCAGGGCTGGGGCAGGGCTGGGGATGGGGCTGGGCTGGGGCTGGGTCCATGGCTGTGGCTGGGCTGTGGCTGGAGCTGGGCTGGGGCAGGGCTGGGGCTGTGGCTGGGGCTGGGCTGGGGCTGGGTCCAGGGCAGGGGCTGGGCTGGGGCTGGGGCTGGGCTGGGGCAGGGCTGGGGCAGGGGCTGGGCTGGGGCCGAATGTGGGGCTGGGCTGGGGCTGGGCCTGGGCTGGGGTCGAGTGTGGGTCTAGGGCTGGGGCTGGGGCAGGGGCCGTGGCTGGAGACAGGGCTGGGGCCAGAGCTGGGGCAGGGCTGGGGCCGGGACTGGGGCTGGGGCTGGGGCTGGGGCTGGGGCTGGGGCTCGGGCCAGGGCTGGGGCAGGGCTGGGGCCGGGACTGCGACTGGGGCTGGGTCCAGGGCTGGGGCTGGGCTGTGGGTAGGGCTGGGGCTGGGGCAGGGCTGGGGCTGTGGCTGTGGTTGGGCTGGGGCTGGGTCCAGGGCAGGGGCTGGGCTGGGTCTGGGGCTGGGCTGGGGGCAGGGCTGGGTCTGGGCGGTGGCTGGGGCTGGGCTGGGGCTGGGCTGGGGCTGGGACTGGGTCCAGGGCAGGGGCTGGACTGGGGCTGGGGCTGGGCTGGGGCAGGACTGGGGCCGGGCTTGGGCTGGCGCTGGGCTGAGGGCAGGGCTGGGGCAGGGCTGGGGATGGGGCTGGGCTGGGGCTGGGTCCAGGGCTGTGGCTGGGCTGTGGCTGGAGCTGGGCTGGGGCAGAGGGTGGGGCTGGGGCTGGGCTAGGGCTGGGCTGGGGCCGGGGCTGGGGCTGGGGCTGGGGCCAGGGCTGGGGCTGGGCTGTGGGTAGGGCTGGGGCTGGGGCTGGGGCAGGGCTGGGGCTGTGGCTGGAGCTGGGCTGGGGCTGAGGGTGGGGCTGGGGCTGGGCTAGGGCTGGGCTGGGGCCGGGGCTGCGACTGGGGCTGGGTCCAGGGCTGGGGCTGGGCTGTGGGTAGGGCTGGGGCTGGGGCAGGGCTGGGGCTGTGGCTGTGGCTGGGCTGGGGCTGGGTCCAGGGCAGGGGCTGGGCTGGGGCTGGGGCTGGGCTGGGGCAGGGCTGCGGCTGGACTGGGGCTGGGGCTAGGCTGGGTCAGGGCTGGGCTAGGGCTGGGCTGGGGCCGGGGCTGGGGCCGTGAGTGGGGCTTGGCTTGGGGCCAGGGCTGGGACCGGGGGTGGGGCTGGGGCTGGGCTGAGGGCAGGGCTGGGGCTGGGGGCTGGGATGGGGCAGGACTGGGACTGGGGCAGGGGCACGGGCCGAGGCTGGGGACAGGGCTAGGGCTGGAGCTAGGGCAGGGATGGGGCCAGGCTGGGGCTGGGTTCGGCTCAGGGGTGGGGCTTGTTCCAGGGCTGGGGCTGGGCTAGGGCAGGGCTGGGGCTGGGGCTGGGCTGGGGCTGGGCCGGGGCAGGGCTGGGCTGGGGCAGGGCTGGGGCCAGGCTGGGGCTGGGTTCGGTGCAGGGCTGGGGCTGGCCTAGGGACAGGGCTGCGGCCGGGGCTGCGAGTGGGGCTGGATCCAGGGCTGGGGCTGGGCTGTGGCTGGGGCTGGGCTGTGGCAGGGCTGGGGCTGGGCTGGGGCTGGGCCGGGGCAGGGCT
The DNA here is from genome assembly GCF_026170545.1 of Melanerpes formicivorus. Taxonomy (NCBI): domain Eukaryota; kingdom Metazoa; phylum Chordata; class Aves; order Piciformes; family Picidae; genus Melanerpes; species Melanerpes formicivorus. Next base: position 22,207 of record NW_027142912.1, read on the forward strand.
GGGCTGGGGCAGGGCTGGGGCCGGGCTGGGGCTGGGTTCGGTGCAGGGCTGGGGCTGGGGCAGGGCTGGGCTGGGGCCAGGACTGGGGCCGTGAGTGGGGCTTGGCTGGGGCGGGGGGTGTGGCTGGGGCAGGGGCTGGGGCAGGGACTGGGAGAGGGCTGGGGCTGGGGCTGGGTCCAGGGCTGGGGATGGGCTGTGTCTGTGGCTGGGCTGTGGCAGGGCTGGGGCTGGGGCAGGGCTGGGCTGGGACCGGGGCTGGGGTCGTGAGTGGGGCTTGGCTGGGGCCGGGGCTGGGGCTGGGGGTGTGGCAGGGGCTGGGGCTGGGCGGTGGCTGAGGCTGGGCTGTGGCAGGGCTGGGGCTGGGGCTGGGCTGGGGTCAGGGATGGGGCTTGGGCTGCGCTAGGCTGGGGCAGGGCTGGGCCTGGGCTGGGGATGAGGCTGGGGTGGGGCTGGGGCTGGGTCCAGGGCAGGGGCAGGGCTGGTGCAGGCCTGGGGGTGGGGCTGGGCTGGGGCAGGGCTGGGGCTGGGGCTGGGGCTGGGCTGGGGCTGGGCCGGGGCAGGGCTGGGCTGGGGTAGGGCTGGGGCCGGGCTGGGGCTGGGTTCGGTGCAGGGCTAGGGCTGGGACAGGGCAGGGCTGGGGCCGGGGATGGGGCCGTGAGTGGGGCATGGCTGGGGCTGGGGCTGGGGCTGGGCCGGGGCAGGGGCTTGGCTGGGGCTGGGGCTAGGCTGGGGCAGGGCTGGGGCAGGGCTGGGGCTGGGGCTGGGTCCAGGGTGGGGCTGGGGCTGGGCTGGGAGCAGGGCTGGGGCTGGGCGGTGGCTGGGGCTGGGCTGGGGCTCGGCTGGGGCATGGGCTGGGGCTGGGGATAGGGCTGGGACTGGGAGAGGGCTGGGGCTGGGGCTGGGTCCAGGGCTGGGGCTGGGCGGTGGCTGGAGCTGGGCTGGGGCTGGGGCTGGGGCTGGGCCGGGGCAGGGCTGGGCTGGGGCAGGGCTGGGGCCGGGCTGGGGCAGGGTTCGGTGCAGGGCTAGGGCTGGGGCTGGGGTGGGCTGGGGCCGGGGATGGGGCCCTGAGTGGGGCTTGGCTGGGGCTGGGGCTGGGCTGGGGCAGGGCTGGGGCAGGGCTGGGGCTGGGGCTGGGCTGGGGCTGGGTCCATGGCTGTGGCTGGGCTGTGGCTGGAGCTGGGCTGGGGCAGGGCTGGGGCTGTGGCTGGGGCTGGGCTGGGGCTGGGTCCAGGGCAGGGGCTGGGCTGGGGCTGGGGCTGGGCTGGGGCAGGGCTGGGGCAGGGGCTGGGCTGGGGCCGAATGTGGGGCTGGGCTGGGGCTGGGCCTGGGCTGGGGTCGAGTGTGGGTCTAGGGCTGGGGCTGGGGCAGGGGCCGTGGCTGGAGACAGGGCTGGGGCCAGAGCTGGGGCAGGGCTGGGGCCGGGACTGGGGCTGGGGCTGGGGCTGGGGCTGGGGCTGGGGCTCGGGCCAGGGCTGGGGCAGGGCTGGGGCCGGGACTGCGACTGGGGCTGGGTCCAGGGCTGGGGCTGGGCTGTGGGTAGGGCTGGGGCTGGGGCAGGGCTGGGGCTGTGGCTGTGGTTGGGCTGGGGCTGGGTCCAGGGCAGGGGCTGGGCTGGGTCTGGGGCTGGGCTGGGGGCAGGGCTGGGTCTGGGCGGTGGCTGGGGCTGGGCTGGGGCTGGGCTGGGGCTGGGACTGGGTCCAGGGCAGGGGCTGGACTGGGGCTGGGGCTGGGCTGGGGCAGGACTGGGGCCGGGCTTGGGCTGGCGCTGGGCTGAGGGCAGGGCTGGGGCAGGGCTGGGGATGGGGCTGGGCTGGGGCTGGGTCCAGGGCTGTGGCTGGGCTGTGGCTGGAGCTGGGCTGGGGCAGAGGGTGGGGCTGGGGCTGGGCTAGGGCTGGGCTGGGGCCGGGGCTGGGGCTGGGGCTGGGGCCAGGGCTGGGGCTGGGCTGTGGGTAGGGCTGGGGCTGGGGCTGGGGCAGGGCTGGGGCTGTGGCTGTGGTTGGGCTGGGGCTGGGTCCAGGGCAGGGGCTGGGCTGGGTCTGGGGCTGGGCTGGGGGCAGGGCTGGGGGCTGGGCGGTGGCTGGGGCTGGGCTGGGGCTGGGCTGGGGCTGGGACTGGGTCCAGGGCAGGGGCTGGACTGGGGATGGGGCTGGGCTGGCGCAGGACTGGGGCCAGGCTTGGGCTGGCGCTGGGCTGAGGGCAGGGCTGGGGCAGGGCTGGGGATGGGGCTGGGCTGGGGCTGGGTCCAGGGCTGTGGCTGGGCTGTGGCTGGAGCTGGGCTGGGGCAGAGGGTGGGGCTGGGGCTGGGCTAGGGCTGGGCTGGGGCCGGGGCTGCGACTGGGGCTGGGGCCAGGGCTGGGGCTGGGCTGTGGATAGGGCTGGGCTGGGGCTGAGGGTGGGGCTGTGGCTGTGGCTGGGCTGGGGCTGGGTCCAGGGCAGGGGCTGGACTGGGGCTGGGGCTGGGCTGGGGCAGGGCCGGGGCAGGGGCTGGGCTGGGGCCGAATGTGGGGCTGGGCTGGGGCTGGGGCTGGGCTGGGGTCGAGTGTGGGTCTAGGGCTGGGGCTGGGGCAGGGGCCGTGGCTGGGGACAGGCCTGGGGCCAGAGCTGGGGCAGGGCTGGGGCCGGGACTGGGGCTGGGGCTGGGGCTGTGGCTGGGGCGGGGACTGGGAGAGGGCTGGGTCTGGGGCTGGGTCCAGGGCTGGGGCTGTGCGGTGGCTGGGGCTGGGCTGGGGCAGGGCTGGGGCTGGGGCTGGGCTGGGGGCAGGGATGGGAATGGGGCTGGGCTGGGCTGGGGTAGGGCTGGGCTGGGGCTGGGGATGAGGCTGGTGTGGGGCCTGGGCTGGGTCCAGGGCAGGGGCTGGGCTGGGGCTGGGGCTAGGCTGGGGCAGGGCTGGGGCAGGGCTGGGGCTGGGGCTGGGTCCAGGGTGGGGCTGGGGCTGGGCTGGGGGCAGGGCTGGGCCTGGGCATTGGCTGGGGCTGGCCTGGGGCTGGGCTGGGGCTGGGACTGGGTCCAGGGCTGTGGCTGGGCTGTGGCTGGAGCTGGGCTGGGGCTGAGGGTGGGGCTGGGGCTGGGCTAGGGCTGGGCTGGGGCCGGGGCTGCGACTGGGGCTGGGTCCAGGGCTGGGGCTGGGCTGTGGGTAGTGCTGGGGCTGCGGCTGGGGCAGGGCTGGGGCTGGGTCTGGGCTGAGGGCAGGGCTGGGGCTGGGGGCTGGGATGGGGCAGGACTGGGACTGGGGCAGGGGCACGGGCCGAGGCTGGGGACAGGGCTAGGGCTGGAGCTAGGGCAGGGATGGGGCCAGGCTGGGGCTGGGTTCGGCTCAGGGGTGGGGCTTGTTCCAGGGCTGGGGCTGGGCTAGGGCAGGGCCGGGGCTGGGGCTGGGCTGGGGCTGGGTCCAGGGCTGTGGCTGGGCTGTTGCTGGAGCTGGGGCTGGGCCGGGGCAGGGCTGGGCTGGGGCAGGGCTGGGGCCGGGCTCTGGCTGGGTTCAGAGCAGGGCTGGGGCTGGGCTAGGGACAGGGCTGGGGCCGGGGCTGCGAGTGGGGCTGGATCCAGGGCTGGGGCTGGGCTGTGGCTGGGGTTGGGCTGTGGCAGAGCTGGGGCTGGGCTGGGGCTGGGGCTGAGGGTGGGGCTGGGGCTGGGCTAGGGCTGGGCTGGGGCCGGGGCTGCGACTGGGGCTGGGTCCAGGGCTGGGGCTGGGCTGTGTGTAGTGCTGGGACTGGGGCAGGGCTGGGGCTGTGGCTGGGGCTGGGCTGGGGCTGAGTCCAGGGCAGGGGCTGGGCTGGGGCTGGGGCTGGCCTGGGGCTGGACTGGGGCTGGGGCTAGGCTGGGGCAGGACTGGGGCTGGGGCAGGGCTGGGCTAGGGCTGGGCTGGGGCAGGGGCTGGGGCCGTGAGTGGGGCTTGGCGGGGGCCAGGGCTGGGGCTGGGGCTGGGGTTGGGGCTAGGCTGGGGCAGGGCTGGGGCTGGGCTGGGGCTGGGGCTTGGGCTGGGGCAGGGCTGGGGCTGTGGCTGCGCTGTGGCTGGAGCTGGGCTGGGGCTGGGACTGGGGCTGGGGCTGGGGCTGGGGCGGGGACTGGGAGAGGGCTGGGGCTGGGTCCAGGGCTGTGGCTGGGCTGTTGCTGGAGCTGGGGCTGGGCCGGGGCAGGGCTGGGCTGGGGCAGGGCTGGGGCCGGGCTCTGGCTGGGTTCGGAGCAGGGCTGGGGCTGGGCTAGGGACAGGGCTGGGGCCGGGGCTGCGAGTGGGGCTGGATCCAGGGCTGGGGCTGGGCTGTGGCTGGGGTTGGGCTGTGGCAGGGCTGGGGCTGGGCTGGGGCTGAAGCTGAGGGTGGGGCTGGGGCTGGGCTAGGGCTGGGCTGGGGCCGGGGCTGCGACTGGGGCTGGGTCCAGGGCTGGGGCTGGGCTGTGGGTAGTGCTGGGACTGGGGCAGGGCTGGGGCTGTGGCTGGGGCTGGGCTGGGGCTGAGGCTGAGTCCAGGGCAGGGGCTGGGCTGGGGCTGGGGCTGGCCTGGGGCTGGACTGGGGCTGGGGCTAGGCTGGGGCAGGACTGGGGCTGGGGCAGGGCTGGGCTAGGGCTGGGCTGGGGCCGGGGCTGGGGCCGTGAGTGGGGCTTGGCTGGGGCCAGGGCTGGGGCTGGGGCTGGGGTTGGGGCTAGGCTGGGGCAGGGCTGGGGCTGGGCTGGGGCTGGGGCTTGGGCTGGGGCAGGGCTGGGGCTGTGGCTGCGCTGTGGCTGGAGCTGGGCTGGGGCTGGGGCTGGGGCTGGGGCTGGGGCGGGGACTGGGAGAGGGCTGGGGCTGGGGCTGGGTCCAGGGCTGGGGCTGGGCGGTGGCTGGGGCTGGGCTGGGGCAGGGCTGGGGCTGGGGCTGGACTGGGGGCAGGGATGGGAATGGGGCTGGGCTGGGCTGGGGTAGGGCTGGGCTGGGGCTGGGGATGAGGCTGGGGTGGGGCTGGGGCAGGGCTGGGGCTGGGGCTGGGTCCAGGGTGGGGCTGGGGCTGGGCTGGGGGCAGGGCTGGGCCTGGGCATTGGCTGGGGCTGGCCTGGGGCTGGGCTGGGGCTGGGACTGGGTCCAGGGCTGTGGCTGGGCTGTGGCTGGAGCTGGGCTGGGGCTGAGGGTGGGGCTGGGGCTGGGCTAGGGCTGGGCTGGGGCCGGGGCTGGGGCTGGGCTGGGTCCAGGGCTGGGGCTGGGCTGTGGGTAGTGCTGGAACTGGGGCAGGGCTGGGGCTGTGGCTGGGGCTGGGCTGGGGCTGGGGCTGGCCTGGGGCTGGACTGAGGTTGGGGCTAGGCTGGGGAAGGGCTGGGGCTGGGGCTGGGGCAGGGCTGGGCTAGGGCTGGGCTGGGGCCGGGGCTGGGGCTGGGGCTGGGGTTGGGGCTAGGCTGGGGCAGGGCTGGGGCTGGGCTGGGGCTGGGGCTTGGGCTGGGGCAGTGCTGGGCCTGGGCTGGGGATGAGGCTGGGGTGGGGCTGGGGCTGGGTCCAGGGCAGGGCTGGGGCAGGGCTGGAACTGGGGCTGGGCTGGGGCCAAGGTTGGGGCTGGGGCTGGGCTGGTGGCGAGGGTGGGGCAGGGCTGGGGCAGGGCTGGGGCTGGGGCTGGGGCTGGGTCCAGGGTGGGGCTGGGGCTGGGCTGGGGCGGGGACTGGGCCTGGGCTTTGGCTGGGGCTGGCCTGGGGCTGGGCTGGGGCTGGGTCCAGTGCTGGGGCTGGGCGGTGGCTGTGGCTGGGTTGGGGCAGGGCTGGGGCTGGGGCTGGGCTGGGGCTGGGCTGGGGCTGGGACTGGGTCCAGGGCTGTGGATGGGCTGTGGCTGGAGCTGGGCTGGGGCTGAGGGTGGGGCTGGGGCTGGGCTAGGGCTGGGCTGGGGCCGGGGCTGCGACTGGGGCTGGGTCCAGGGCTGGGGCTGGGCTGTGGGTAGGGCTGGGGCTGGGGCAGGGCTGGGGCTGTGGCTGTGGATGGGCTGGGGCTGGGTCCAGGGCAGGGGCTGGGCTGGGGCTGGGGCTGGGCTGTGGCAGGGCTGCGGCTGGACTGGGGCTGGGGCTAGGCTGGGGCAGGGCTGGGCTAGGGCTGGGCTGGGGCCGGGGCTGGGGTCGTGAGTGGGGCTTGGCTTGGGGCCAGGGCTGGGGCCGGGGGGTGGGGCTGGGGCTGGGGCAGGGCTGGGCCTGGGCTGGGGATGAGGCTGGGTTGGGGCTGGGGCTGGGTCCAGGGCAGGGGCTGGGCTGGGGCTGAGGCTAGGCTGGGGCAGGGCTGGGGCTGGGCTGGGGCTGGGGCTGGGGTGGGGCTGGGGCTGGGTCCAGGGCAGGGGCAGGGCTGGTGCAGGGCTGAGGGTAGGGCTGGGCTGGGGCAGGGCTGGGGCTGGGGCTGGGCTGGGGTCGAATGTGGGGCTGGGCTGGGGCTGGGCGGTGGCTGGGGTCGAGTGTGGGTCTAGGTCTGGGGCTGGGGCTGGGCTGGGGCTGGGTCCAGGGCAGGGGCTGGGCTGGGGCTGGGGCTGGGCTGGGGCAGGGCTGGGGCAGGGGCTGGGCTGGGGCCGAATGTGGGGCTGGGCTGGGGCTGGGCCTGGGCTGGGGTCAAGTGTGGGTCTAGGGCTGGGGCTGGGGCAGGGGCCGTGGCTGGGGACAGGGCTGGGGCCAGAGCTGGGGCAGGGCTGGGGCCAGGACTGGGGCTGGGGCTGGGGCTGGGGCTGGGGCTCGGGCCAGGGCTGTGGCTGGTCTGTTGCTGGGGATGAGGCTGGGTTGGGGCTGGGGCTGGGTCCAGGGCAGGGGCTGGGCTGGGGCTGGGGCTAGGCTGGGGCAGGGCTGGGGCTGGGCTGGGGCTGGGTCTTGTGCTGGGGCAGGGCTGGGCCTGGGCTGGGGATGAGGCTGGGGTGGGGCTGGGGCTGGGTCCAGGGCAGGGGCAGGGCTGGTGCAGGGCTGGGGGTCGGGCTGGGCTCGGGGTAGGGCTGGGCTGGGGCAGGTCTGGGGCTGTGGCTGGGGCTGGGCTGGGGCTGGGTCCAGGGCAGGGGCTGGGCTGGGGCTGGGGCTGGGGCAGGGCTGGGGCAGGGGCTGGGCTGGGGCCGAATGTGGGGCTGTGCTGGGGCTGGGCCTGGGCTGGGGTCGAGTGTGGGTCTAGGTCTGGGGCTGGGGCAGGGGCCGTGGCTGGGGACAGGGCTGGGGCCAGAACTGGGGCAGGGCTGGGGCCGGGACTGGGGCTGGGGCTGGGGCTGGGGCTCGGGCCAGGGCTGTGGCTGGGCTGTTGCTGGAGCTGGGCTGGGGCTGAGGGTGGGGTGGGGCTGGGCTAGGGCGGGGCTGGGGCCGGGGCTGCGATTGGGGCTGGGTCCAGGGCTGGAGCTGGGCTGTGGGTAGGGCTGGGCTGCGGCAGGGCTGGGGCTTTGGCTGCGCTGTGGCTGGAGCTGGGCTGGGGCTGAGGGTGGGGCTGGGGCTGGGCTAGGGCTGGGCTGGGGCTGGGGCTGGGGCGGGGGACTAGGAGAGGGCTGGGTCTGGGGCTGGGTCCGGGGCTGGGGCTGGGTCCAGTGCTGGGGCTGGGCGGTGGCTGGGGCTGGGTTGGGGCAGGGCTGGGGCTGGGGCTGGGCTGGGGCTGGGCAGGGGCTGGGACTGGGTCCAGGGCTGGGGCTGGGCTGTGGCTGGAGCTGGGCTGGGGCTGAGGGTGGGGCTGGGGCTGGGCTAGGGCTGGGCTGGGGGCCGGGGCTGCGACTGGGGCTGGGTCCAGGGCTGGGGCTGGGCTGTGGGTAGGGCTGGGCTGGGGCAGGGCTGGGGCTGTGGCTGTGGCTGGGCTGGGGCTGGGTCCAGGGCAGGGGCTGGGCTGGGGCTGGGGCTGGGCTGTGGCAGGGCTGCGGCTGGACTGGGGCTGGGGCTAGGCTGGGTCAGGGCTGGGCTAGGGCTGGGCTGGGGCCGGGGCTGGGGTCGTGAGTGGGGCTTGGCTTGGGGCCAGGGCTGGGGCCGGGGGTGGGGCTGGGGCTGGGGCAGGGCTGGGCCTGGGCTGGGGATGAGGCTGGGTTGGGGCTGGGGCTGGGTCCAGGGCAGGGGCTGGGCTGGGGCTGAGGCTAGGCTGGGGCAGGGCTGGGGCTGGGCTGGGGCTGGGGCTGGGGCTGGGCTGGGGCTGGGGCTGGGTCCAGGGCAGGGGCAGGGCTGGTGCAGGGCTGAGGGTAGGGCTGGGCTGGGGCAGGGCTGGGGCTGGGGCTGGGCTGGGGTCGAATGTGGGGCTGGGCTGGGGCTGGGCGGTGGCTGGGGTCGAGTGTGGGTCTAGGTCTGGGGCTGGGGCTGGGCTGGGGCTGGGTCCAGGGCAGGGGCTGGGCTGGGGCTGGGGCTGGGCTGGGGCAGGGCTGGGGCAGGGGCTGGGCTGGGGCCGAATGTGGGGCTGGGCTGGGGCTGGGCCTGGGCTGGGGTCGAGTGTGGGTCTAGGGCTGGGGCTGGGGCAGGGGCCGTGGCTGGGGACAGGGCTGGGGCCAGAGCTGGGGCAGGGCTGGGGCCAGGACTGGGGCTGGGGCTGGGGCTGGGGCTGGGGCTCGGGCCAGGGCTGTGGCTGGTCTGTTGCTGGGGATGAGGCTGGGTTGGGGCTGGGGCTGGGTCCAGGGCAGGGGCTGGGCTGGGGCTGGGGCTAGGCTGGGGCAGGGCTGGGGCTGGGCTGGGGCTGGGTCTTGTGCTGGGGCAGGGCTGGGCCTGGGCTGGGGATGAGGCTGGGGTGGGGCTGGGGCTGGGTCCAGGGCAGGGGCAGGGCTGGTGCAGGGCTGGGGGTCGGGCTGGGCTCGGGGTAGGGCTGGGCTGGGGCAGGTCTGGGGCTGTGGCTGGGGCTGGGCTGGGGCTGGGTCCAGGGCAGGGGCTGGGCTGGGGCTGGGGCTGGGGCAGGGCTGGGGCAGGGGCTGGGCTGGGGCCGAATGTGGGGCTGTGCTGGGGCTGGGCCTGGGCTGGGGTCGAGTGTGGGTCTAGGTCTGGGGCTGGGGCAGGGGCCGTGGCTGGGGACAGGACTGGGGCCAGAGCTGGGGCAGGGCTGGGGCCGGGACTGGGGTTAGGGCTGGGGCTGGGGCTCGGGCCAGGGCTGTGGCTGGGCTGTTGCTGGAGCTGGGCTGGGGCTGAGGGTGGGGTGGGGCTGGGCTAGGGCTGGGCTGGGGCCGGGGCTGCGATTGGGGCTGGGTCCAGGGCTGGAGCTGGGCTGTGGGTAGGGCTGGGCTGCGGCAGGGCTGGGGCTTTGGCTGCGCTGTGGCTGGAGCTGGGCTGGGGCTGAGGGTGGGGCTGGGGCTGGGCTAGGGCTGGGCTGGGGCTGGGGCTGGGGCGGGGACTAGGAGAGGGCTGGGTCTGGGGCTGGGTCCGGGGCTGGGGCTGGGTCCAGTGCTGGGGCTGGGCGGTGGCTGGGGCTGGGTTGGGGCAGGGCTGGGGCTGGGGCTGGGCTGGGGCTGGGCTGGGGCTGGGACTGGGTCCAGGGCTGTGGCTGGGCTGTGGCTGGAGCTGGGCTGGGGCTGAGGGTGGGGCTGGGGCTGGGCTAGGGCTGGGCTGGGGCCGGGGCTGCGACTGGGGCTGGGTCCAGGGCTGGGGCTGGGCTGTGGGTAGGGCTGGGGCTGGGGCAGGGCTGGGGCTGTGGCTGTGGCTGGGCTGGGGCTGGGTCCAGGGCAGGGGCTGGGCTGGGGCTGGGGCTGGGCTGGGGCAGGGCTGCGGCTGGACTGGGGCTGGGGCTAGGCTGGGTCAGGGCTGGGCTAGGGCTGGGCTGGGGCCGGGGCTGGGGCCGTGAGTGGGGCTTGGCTTGGGGCCAGGGCTGGGGCCGGGGGTGGGGCTGGGGCTGGGGCAGGGCTGGGCCTGGGCTGGGGATGAGGCTGGGTTGGGGCTGGGGCTGGGTCCAGGGCAGGGGCTGGGCTGGGGCTGGGGCTAAGCTGGGGCAGGGCTGGGGCTGGGGCTTGTGCTGGGGCAGGGCTGGGGGCTGGGCGGTGGCTGGGGCTGGGCTGGGGCAGGGCTGGGGCTGGGGCTGGGCTGGGGGCAGGTATGGGGATGGGGCTGGGCTGGGCTGGGGCAGGGCTGGGCCTGGGCTGGGGATGAGGCTGGGGTGGTGCTGGGGCTGGGTTCAGGGCAGGGGCTGGGCTGGGGCCTGGGCTAGGCTGGGGCAGGGCTGGGGCAGGGCTGGGGCCGGGGGTGGGGCTGGGGCTGGGGCAGGGCTGGGCCTGGGCTGGGGATGAGGCTGGGTTGGGGCTGGGGCTGGGTCCAGGGCTGTGGATGGGCTGTGGCTGGAGCTGGGCTGGGGCTGAGGGTGGGGCTGGGGCTGGGCTAGGGCTGGGCTAGGGCTGGGCTGGGGCAGGGGCTGCGACTGATGCTGGGTCCAGGGCTGGGTCTGGGCTGTGGGTAGGGCTGCGCTGGGGCAGGGCTGGGGCTGGGTCCAGGGCAGGGGCTGGGCTGGGGCTGGGGCTGGGCTGGGGCAGGGCTGGGCCTGGGCGGTGGCTGGGGCTGGCCTGGGGCTGGGCTGGGGCTGGGACTGGGTCCAGGGAAGGGGCTGGACTGGGGCTGGGGCTAGGCTGGGGCAGGGCTGGGGCTGGGCTGGGCCTGGCGCTGGGTCCAGGGTGGGGCTGTGTCCAGGGTTGGGGCAGGACTGGGGCCGGGCTGGGGCTGGGGCTGGGCTGAGGGCAGGGCTGGGGCAGGGCTGGGGCTGGGTCCAGGGCTGTGGCTGGGCTGTGGCTGGAACTGGGCTGGGGCTGAGGGTGGGGCTAGGGCTGGGCTAGAGCAGGGCTGGGGCCGGGGCTGCTACTGGGGCTGGGCTGAGGGCAGGGGCTGGGCTGTGGCTGGGCTGCGGCTGGGGCTGGGCTGGGGCAGGGGCTGGGCTGGGGCCGAGGCTGGGGCTGGGGCCAGAGCTGGGGCTGGGCTGGGGCCGGGCTGGAGCTGGGTTCGGTGCAGGGCTGGGGCTGGGCAGGGCGGGGGCTGGGGCAGGGCTGGGCTACAGCTGGGCTGGGACTGGGGATGGGTCCGGGGGTGGGGGTGGGGCTGGGGCTGGGGCAGGGCTGGGCCTTGGCTGGGGATGAGGCTGGGGTTGGGCTGGGGCTGGGTCTAAGGTGGGGCTGGGTCCGGGGCTGGGGCAGGACTGGGGTCCGGCTGGGGCTGGGGCTGGGGCTGGGTCCAGGGCAGGGGCTGGACTGGGGCTGGGGCTGGGCCGGGGCAAGGCTGGGGCAGGGGCTGTGCTGGGGCCGAGGGTGGGGCTGGAACTGGGGCTGGGGCTGAGGGCAGGGCTGGGCTAGGGCTGGGGCTGGGGCTGGGCTGGGGCCAAGGTTGGGGCTGGGGCTGGGCTGGTGGCGAGGGTGGGGCTGGGGCTGGGGCTGCAGACAGGGCTGGGGCTAGGGCTGAGGTAGGGGTAGGGCTGGGGCTGGATTGGGGCCAGGGCTGGGGCAGGACTAGGCTTGAGGCTTGGCCTTGGGCTGGGGCTGGGTTGGCGCAGGGCTGGGGCTGGGCTGGGACCAGGACTGGGCTGGGGCAGGGACTAGGGCAGGGCTGGGGCTGGGGCTGGGGCCGGGCTAGGTCTGGGCTGGGGGAAAGTATGGGGCTGGGACTGGGGCTGGGGCTGGGCCAGGGCTTGGTTTGGGCAGGGACCGGGGCTGGGCTGGGTTAGGGCTGGCACAGGGCTGGGGCAGGGCTGAGGTCCGGCCAGGGGCTGGGCTAGGCCTGGGGCTGGGGCAGGGCTAGGTTAGAGCTGGGCTAAGGCTGGGGCTGGGGCTGGGAATGGGGCAGGGCAGGGCTGGGCTAGGGCTGGGGCTGGGACAGGGCTGGGGCTGGGGCTGGGCTAGGGCAGGTCTGGGCCCGGGGCTGCGACTGGGGCTAAGTTCAGGGCTGCAGCTGGGCTGTGGCTAGGGCTGGGCTGGGGCAGGGCTGGGGCTGGAGCTGGGGCTGGGCTGGGCTGGGTGCAGGGCAGGGGCTGGGCAGGGTCTGGGGCTGGGCCAGGGCAGGGCTGGGGCAGGGGCTGGGCTGGGGCCGAGGGTGGGGCTGGGGCTGGGGCTGGGGCTGGGGCTGAGGGCAGGGCTGGGCTAGGGCTGGGGCTGGGGCAGGGGCCGGGGCTGGGGACAGGGCTGGGGCCAGAGCTGGGGCAAGGCTGGGGCCAGGCTGGGGCTGAGGCCGGGGCTAGGGCTGAGGGCAGGGCTGGGCTAGGGATGGGGCTAGGCTGGGGCAGGGCTGGGGCTGGGCTGGGGCTGGGGCTTTGGCTGGGGCAGGGCTGGGCCTGGGCTGGGGATGAGGCTGGGGTGGGGCTGGGGCTGGGCTAGGGCAGGTCTGGGCCCGGGGCTGCGACTGGGGCTAAGTCCAGGGCTGCAGCAGGGCTGGGGATGGGGCTGGGCTGGGGCTGGGTCCAGGGCTGGGGCTGGGCTGTGGGTAGTTCTGGGGCTGGGGCATGGCTGGGGCTGTAGCTGTGGCTGGGCTGGGGCTGGGTCCAGGGCAGGGGCTGGGCTGGGGCTGGAGCTGGCCTGGGGCTGGACTGGGGCTGGGGCTAGGCTGGGGCAGGGCTGGGGCTGGGGCAGGGCTGGGCTAGGGCTGGGCTGGGGCCGGGGCTGGGGCCGTGAGTGGGGCTTGGCTGGGGCCAGGGCTGGGGCTGGGGTTGGGGCTAGGCTGGGGCTGGGGCTGGGGATGAGGGTGGGGTGGGGCTGGGGCTGGGTCCATGGCCGGGCTGGGGCAGGGCTGAGGTAGGGGTAGGGCTGGGGCTGGATTGGGGCCAGGGCTGGGGCAGGACTAGGCTTGAGGCTGGGCCTTGGGCTGGGGCTGGGTTGGCGCAGGGCTGGGGCTGGGGCTGGAAACAAGGCATGGGCAGGGCTGGGGCTGGGGATGGAGCCAGGGTTGGGGCAAGAGCCAGGGCTGGGGCCGGGCTCAGGTCTGGCATGGGGCTGAGGCTGGGGCAGGGCTGGGGCTGGGGCTGGGGCTGGGCCTGGGGCTGGGGCTGGGGACAGGGCTGGTGCGAGGCTGGGTCTGGGGCTGGGCTGAGGGCAGGGCTGGGGCTGGGGGCTAGGCTGGGGCGGGACTGGAACTGGGGCAGGGGCACGGGCTGGGGCTGGGTCCAGGGCTGTGGCAGGGCTGTGGCTGGAGCTGGGCTGGGGCTGAGGGTGGGGCTGGGGCTTGGCTGGGGCTGGGGCTAGGCTGGGGCAGGGCTGGGGCAGGGCTGGGGCTGGGGCTGGGTCCAGGGTGGGGCTGGGGCTGGGCTGGGGCTGGGGCTGGGCTGGGGCTGGGACTGGGTCCAGGGCAGGGGCTTGACTGGGGCTGGGGCTGGGCTGGGGCTGGGACTGGGTCCAGGGCAGGGGCTGGACTGGGGCTGGTGCTAGGCTGGGGCAGGACTGGGGCCAGGCTGGGGCTGGGGCAGGGCTGGGGCTGGGCGGTGGCTGGGGCTGAGCTGGGGCAGGGCTGGGGCTGGGGCTGGGACTGGGGCTGGGCTGGGGATGAGACTGGGGTGGGGCTGGGGATGGTTCCAGGGCAGGGGCTTGGCTGGGGCTGGGGCTAGGCTGGGGCAGGGCTGGGGCTGGGGCTGGGGCTGGGTCCAGGGCGGGGGCTAGGCTGGGGCTGGGACTGGGGCAGGGCTGGGGCTGGGGCTGGGCTGTGGCTGGGTCCAGGGCCGTGGCAGTGCTGTGGCTGGAACTGGGCTGGGGCTGAGGGTGGGGCTGGGGCTGGGCTAGGGCTGGGCTGGGGCTGGGCCGGGGCAGGGCTGGGCTGGGGCAGGGTTGGGGCCGGGCTGGGGCTGGGTTCGGTGCAGGGCTGGGGCTGGGGCAGGGCTGGGCTGGGGCCGGGGATGGGGCCGTGAGTGGGGCTTGGCTGGGGCTGGGGCTGGGGCTGGGCCGGGGCAGGGGCTTGGCTGGGGCTGGGGCTAGGCTGGGGCAGGGCTGGGGCAGGGCTGGGGCTGGGGCTGGGTCCAGGGTGGGGCTGGGGCTGGGCTGGGGGCAGGGCTGGGGCAGGGCGGTGGCTGGGGCTGGGCTGGGGCTGGGACTGGGTCCAGGGCAGGGGCTTGACTGGGGCTGGGGCTGGGCTGGGGCTGGGACTGGGTCCAGGGCAGGGGCTGGACTGGGGCTGGTGCTAGGCTGGGGCAGGACTGGGGCCAGGCTGGGGCTGGGGCAGGGCTGGGGCTGGGCGGTGGCTGGGGCTGGGCTGGGGCAGGGCTGGGGCTGGGGCTGGGACTGGGGCTGGGCTGGGGATGAGACTGGGGTGGGGCTGGGGATGGTTCCAGGGCAGGGGCTTGGCTGGGGCTGGGGCTAGGCTGGGACAGGGCTGGGGCAGGGCTGGGGCTGGGGCTGGGTCCAGGGTGGGGCTGGACTGGGGCTGGTGCTAGGCTGGGGCAGGACTGGGGCCGGGCTGGGGCTGGGGCTGGGCTGAGAGCAGGGCTGGGGCAGGGCTGGTGATGGGGCTGGGCTGGGGCCGGGCTGGGGCTGGGTTCGGTGCAGGGCTGGGGCTGGGGCAGGGCTGGGCTGGGGCCGGGGATGGGGCCGTGAGTGGGGCTTGGCTGGGGCTGGGGCTGGGGTTGGGGCTGGGCTGGGGATGAGGCTGGGGTGGGGCTGGGGATGGTTCCAGGGCAGGGGCTTGGCTGGGGCTGGGGCTAGGCTGGGGCAGGGCTGGGGCTGGGGCTGGGGCTGGGGCCAGGGGTGGGGCTGGGGCTGGGTCCAGGGCTGTGGCTGGTGTCGTGGGATGGAAGGGGTAAGGCCAAGAAGCCTCCTCCCTTCCCCCTTTGTAGAGTAAAAGGGAAAAAAAAATTGAAGGGAAAGGAAAAAAAACTCGCAAGCTGAATTAGCAAAGCAGTGGAGCTATATTTACAAAGCGATGTAGGGTTTGCAGGGAGATATTTACAAATTTACAATATCTACAATATATACAAAGATATACAACAGAGTAACACAGAAATGAGAGTGAACCCCTCTCGGCAGAGAGGGGGGTTCCCCACCTCCTCTTTCCCCTCTTTCCCCCCTTTCCCCAGATTAGGTTAGAAGAGAGAGAGAGCGAAAGAAAGAAGTTAAAAGCAGTTTTGTGTTAATTGGAAAGGAGTTAATACAGGCCTTATCAGTTTTTCTCTCAAGGCCGGAGCCTTGGCAGAAAGCCCAGCACAGGGACAGAGAGCAGCCGCACCGTAGAAAGGCAGAAGCAAGACTGACTGAGAAGTGCTGGAAATGTCCACTTCACTCCCACTTCAGAAGGTGCTTCCTCCCACTCGTCCAATGAAATTAGTTTAGACTATTCCTTCCATTTACCAACTTCCGTCCACCATGTTCCCTTTCTTAAGGGGGCAACGTCAACCGGCCACAGTCCACCCCTTCTAAACAATTTCATTGGCTGTTCACACTGTCCATCCAATCCAAAACAATATTTACAGTTCGTGAGCAAAGTTCATAGTCCATTCCGGCTACGCTCAGATGTAGATGATTCAAAAGTCCAAGAAAATCAGAAAATGAGAAAAATGGAAAACAGTTCATTCCTTCACTGACGAAGCGAAGAAAAGGGAAACAGGGATTCTCAGGGTCTCTTAGTTGACTCAGGGCTCTCAGGGATCTCAGGGTTCGTGCACCGTAGATGTCTCGTTGATTCTTCCTTTGGACGTGATGTAGCTGTACAACAGTTTGAAATTAACCTCTTTCAGCTAAAGTTAAATTTCTTTGTGGAATACACTGAATTTCACCATTCTCTTGCATCACCCAATACGTGTGACCCGGACCTTCAGCTGAAACCACCCCTCGGACAGGTTTAGCCTCTCCTGAGGGTGAAAATACCCAAACAGTTTTACCTAACAGATTCTTTTCTCTAACAACAGGAACTCTATCACCTTCTACTTTCCGTAGCAAATCTGAATGTGCAGGTCCAGCTCGGTTCACTGAACCTCTACTATTTACCAGCCAAGTTGCTTGTGCTAAATGTTTTTCCCAGTTTTTTCAAAGATCCACCCCCCATGGCTTTAAGAGTGGTCTTCAACAAACCGTTGTAGCGTTCAATCTTCCCTGAAGCTGGTGCATAGTAGGGAATGTGGAATATCCACTCAATACCGTGCTCTTTTGCCCAGTTCTTTACAAGGTTGTTCTTGAAATGAGTTCCGTTGTCTGACTCAATCCTCTCTGGAGTTCCGTGTCTCCACAGGATCTGTCTCTCCAGGCCGAGAATGGTGTTGCGTGCAGTTGCATGTGGAACTGGATAAGTTTCCAACCATCCAGTGTTTGCCTCTACCACAGTAAGCACGTATTGCTTACCAGAACGAGAACGTGGTAGAGTGATGTAGTCAATCTGCCAAGCTTCACCATACTTGTACTTGGACCATCTGTCACCATACCACAAGGGCTTAAGTCGTTTTGCCTGCTTAATAGCAGCACAAATGTCACAGTCATGGATGACTTGCATGATAGCATCCATGGAAATGTCTATGGATCTGTCACGAGCCCATTGGTATGTTGCATCTCTGCCTTGATGTCCTGACGAATCATGAGCCCACCGAGCTAAGAATATCTCACCTCGGTGTTTCCAGTCGAGATCAAGATTAGAGTCCATGTCTACTTGAGAAACTCTTGCAGCTAGATCTGCCTGATGGTTGTGTTGCTGTTCCTCAGTAGCTTTGCTCTTAGGAATGTGAGCATCGATGTGTCTCACTTTCACTGGAATTCTCTCGATTCGATCAGCAATGTCCTGCCATAGGTTGGCTGCCCAAATGGGTTTTCCTTTTCTCTGCCAACCACTCTTTTTCCAGTTCTTTAGCCAACCCCATGGAGCATTGGCTACCATCCATGAGTCGGTGTAGAGATAAAGCTTTGGCCATCTCTCACGTTCAGCCACGTCGAGAGCTAGCTGGATAGCTTTTACCTCTGCGAACTGACTGGATTCTCCTTCTCCATCTTTCGCCTCTGCAACTCGGCGTGTTGGACTCCACACTGCAGATTTCCACCTTCGCTTGTTCCCAACAAGACGACAGGAACCGTCTGTGAACAAAGCATATTTCTTTTCATCATCAGAAAGGTCATTGTAAGGAGGAGCTTCCTCAGCACGAGTTACTTTCTCCTCTGGAGGTTTAGTACAGTTGATGCCTTCAGGCCAACTTGAGATCACCTCCACTAGACCAGGTCTTTCAAGATTTCCCATTCGAGCTCTCTGTGTTATCAGAGCCATCCACTTGGACCAGGTTGAGTCTGTGGCATGATGTGGTGTGGATCCTTTGCCTTTGAACATCCAATTCAAAACTGGTAATCTGGGAGCTAAGAGAAGTTGTGATTCAGTTCCAATCACTTCAGAAGATGCTTTTACTCCTTCATAGGCAGCTAAAATTTCTCTCTCTGTTGGAGTATAATTAGCCTCTGAACCTCTGTAACCTCGACTCCAGAAACCAAGAGGTCGTCCACGTGTCTCACCTGGAGCTTTTTGCCACAAGCACCAGGTTGGACCATTGTCACTTGCAGCCGTGTACAAAATGTTCTTAATGTCTGGACCATCTCGGACAGGTCCCAGACCCATTGCTTGAATCACCTCTTGCTTTATCTGGTCAAAGGCTGCTTGCTGTTCAGGTCCCCAGTGGAAATGGTTTCTCTTTCGAGTTACGTCATACAGAGGTTTCACAATCTGACTATATCCAGGAATGTGCAGTCTCCAAAATCCCACTATCCCCAAGAAACGTAGGGTCTCTTGCTTGTTTGTGGGACTTGCCATGGTAGAGACTCTATTTACCACATCCACTGGAATGTGTCGGCGTCCATCCTGCCACCGCACTCCCAGAAATTGAATCTCTGTGGTAGGTCCTTTCACCTTGTCTCGTTTGATGGCAAAACCTGCATTCAGAAGAATGTCAATGATTTTGTTACCTTTCTTGAAGACTTCCTCAGCAGTTTTACCCCAGACGATGATATCATCAATGAACTGGATGTGTTCTGGAGCACTGCCTTTCTCCAGAGCATCATGGATTACTGCATGACAGATGCTTGAGCTGTGGATCCAGCCCATTGGCAGTCTGTTGAAAGTGTACTGGATTCCTCTCCAGGTGAAAGCAAACTGAGGCCTGCATTCCTCTGCTATGGGAATAGAGAAAAATGCATTAGCAATGTCTATGTTAGCATACCATTTGGCCTCTTTGGATTCCAGCTCATACTGTAGCTCCATCATGTCTGGTACTGCTGCACTCATAGGTGGTGTCACTTCATTTAGGGCTCGGTAGTCTACTGTCAGACGCCAGTCTCCATTCTGCTTCCGCACAGGCCACACTGGACTGTTGAAAGGTGAATGAGTTTTGCTGACGACTTTCTGACTTTCCAACTGACGAATCAGATTCTGAATGGGCAACAAAGAGTCACGGTTGGTTCTGTATTGTCTGTGATGCACAGTCTGAGAAGCAACCGGCAATTTAATGTCCTGTATCTTATGTTGTCCCACAACTGCAGATTCATCAGAAAGCTCAGGTCTGGCAGATAGCTTCAACTTTTGTCCATCAATTTCTATTGAAGCTACTCCAAAAGCCCATTTGTAACCTCTAGGGTCTTTGAAACGCCCTTCTCTCAGAAAATCAATTCCCAAAATACAAGGTGCATCAGGTCCGGTCACAACTGTATGCTTCCTCCATTGTTTACCAGTTAAACTTATATTAACCTCTACCTTACTTAACTCTTGAGATCCACCAGTGACTCCCAGAATAGTTATGGACTCTGATCCCTGATAATTTGATGGTATTATGGTGCACTGAGCTCCTGTGTCAACCAAGGCCCTGTACTTCCGAAATTGCGAAGTGCCAGGCCACTGGATGTACACATCCCAATAGATTCTATTATCTCTGTTATCCCTCTCCTCCCCCTGGCGGGAGGCAGGGCACCCCTAGTTATGGGGAACATGCGCACATGTGCATTGCACATAGTTTGCAGGGTTATAACTTTGCATGTTATAACTGGAGCCACTGTTGGAGCCATAAGAGTCATTCTGGGGAACTGTGGAAGTAACAGCTACCCTTCTGGTATTGCTACCTCGGGTTCTGCCACTTTGCAATTCCCTCAGTCTCCTGAAAAGATTATAAGTTGGTTGACCATCCCAGCGGTTCATGTTCTCACCAAACTGATCACGCAGAGTTATCCCAATAGTTCTACTTGATTGCCTTGGCGGTCTGTTTTGGAATGACCTGTTTTGGAATGACCTGTTTTGGAATGACCTCCTTGGAGGACGTGTATTCCTCACAGATGAAACTTGTACCCATCTGGAGGGAGAATTGAAACTATCCCTTTGTGCCAATTGGGATATGGAATTTCTAAATTCATCTTTTAACTCTCTTATGCAATTCTGTATATCACCAGACATAGTTTTAATGGCCGAAACCAAAGAACCACGTGTCATGCTATCCTCCAATTGTCTCATTTGATCACTGAATTGGCCAACCGTAGGAGAAGCTCCACCATAACTTCTTGACACAATTTTGCTTGCCAGAATGTTTGCATAATTAGAAGGAGCAAGTTTGATGATCTTTTTAGCAAGACCAATACCCACAGGAATGTCATCAGGATTCAGAGTTTCATGTTCACCATAGAGCAGCTCTCTAACAGCAAATTCTCTCAAGCGCTTAATTCCCTCATCTATGGTAGTCCAGGGTTTAGGATTCCAGGGAAGATCATCTCGGGAAGGGTATCTCAGGGCAACCGCTATTAAGAGGCGTATCCACAGATTAACCTTACCGAGAGCTTCGCCTAGATGTCTATCTATTCCATTGTCCCTTGAGAGAGTTCCTAACTGAGCTGCTGACTTGTCTCCAACTGTTAGAGCTGAAGCACCTGTATCATAACATCTATTAAGCCAAGCTAGAACTGGCTCCTTATCTGCCCTGGTGAAATCTTTACGGACATCACGCAATTCCTCCCGTGGTGACGAACAGTCTGTAATATCATCTTGATCTTCATCTCCCTGAATTCTTTGCCCATAAAATCCTGCTGTCATTCTCCTAAGGATCTCTTTAAGCTGAGAACCACCTTTGCCAGCTGCTTTCCTAGCTTCATCTCTATCCTGCTTTGATCTCACTAGGTTAGCTAGATCTTTAAAACAAACCTTCTCTTCCTCCTGAGCAGGATCTTTTACAGTAGAGGGCCCCTCACCAGGATCAGTCTCCTCCTCTTCTTCTCCATCTTTGCCCTTTCCAGCTCTAGTCTTTAAAGGAGCCACCTTAACTGGAGCTGTGTTTGAATTTACAGCCACCTTAATGGAAGCTGACAGGTCCCTGAGATAAATCAGCTGCTGGGGCAGTGACTTCCGGTCCCACTGAGGGAGTGGGTGGAAGTGACGTTGCTCCATTACTGGCCGACGGAGAAGAAGAAGAAGGAGAAGGAGTGGGAGAAGGAGTAGGTGCCATGTTGATACCAGCCGATGCCCTTGGCTGCTTGCTAGAATCAGCAAAGTTATTTAGAGCTGCCTTACCAATTAACTTTTTAGCCTTCTTTTTAACTGACACGGGTTCTCCACACTCCTCGTCACTAGATGACTCTGGGACTGATCGAGAGCCACGGCGTTTTCTTTTTGATCTAGTTTTAATAACAAAACACGCCCTGGACACCTTTCTCTCTCGCCGTAAAGAGAACAGTAAATATGCAATTACCATCACCAGCAACAGATTTATACACATCAAATAAATCACTTTTGGATCCCAGGCATCACCTAAAGTTACTGTCTCCTCAGGTGGAATCTTAAAACCCTTTATCTCAATTGGGAGAGTGGTGGAGGTAACATTCCTGTATCTCACTGGCCATAGGAAATTAATACATTTTCCATACCATAATTTAACTCTATACATAACCCACATATAAATTGTCCGCACCAAATATTTGCCCAGGTAATCCAAAATCAAACCCAAACAATATCTGTAAACCAGAGCCCCAAAAATTGAAAAGAACAATCGCTCCACAAACCACAATACCTTCATGTTTGCTAATTCAGCTGGAAAACACTAAATCAATCAAATAATAAATTGAATTAATTATCTGCCCCACGTTGGGCGCCAATAAAAAAATGTCGTGGGATGGAAGGGGTAAGGCCAAGAAGCCTCCTCCCTTCCCCCTTTGTAAAGTAAAAGGGAAAAAAAAATTGAAGGGAAAGGAAAAAAAACTCGCAAGCTGAATTAGCAAAGCAGTGGAGCTATATTTACAAAGCGATGTAGGGTTTGCAGGGGGAATATTTACAAATTTACAACATCTACAATATATACAAAGATATACAACAGAGTAACACAGAAATGAGAGTGAACCCCTCTCGGCAGAGAGGGGGGTTCCCCACCTCCTCTTTCCCCTCTTTCCCCCCTTTCCCCAGATTAGGTTAGAAGAGAGAGAGAGCGAAAGAAAGAAGTTAAAAGCAGTTTTGTGTTAATTGGAAAGGAGTTAATACAGGCCTTATCAGTTTTTCTCTCAAGGCCGGAGCCTTGGCAGAAAGCCCAGCACAGGGACAGAGAGCAGCCGCACCGTAGAAAGGCGGAAGCAAGACTGACTGAGAAGTGCTGGAAATGTCCACTTCACTCCCACTTCAGAAGGTGCTTCCTCCCACTCGTCCAATGAAATTAGTTTAGACTATTCCTTCCGTTTACCAACTTCCGTCCACCATGTTCCCTTTCTTAAGGGGGCAACGTCAACCGGCCACAGCTGGGCTGTGGCTGGAGCTGGGCTGGGGCTGAGGGTGGGGCTGGGGCTGGGCTAGGGCTGGGCTGGGGCCGGGGCTGCGAGTGGGGTTGGGTCCAGGGCTGAAGCTGGGCTGTGCGTAGGGCTGGGCTGGGGCAGGGCTGGGCTAGGGCTGGGGCTGGGGCAGGGGCCGGGGCTGGGGACAGGGCTGGGTCCAGGGCAGGGGCAGGGCTGGTGCAGGGCTGGGGGTCGGGCTGGGCTGGGGGTAGGGCTGGGGCTGGGCGGTGGCTGGGGCTGGGCTTGGGCTGGGCTGGGGCTGGGGCAGGGCTGGGGCCGGGGCTGGGGAAGGACTGGGGCTGGGGCAGGGCTGGGGCAGGGCTGGGGCTGGGGCTGGGCTGGGGTCTGGGCTGGGCCTGGGCTGGGGCCGGGGCTGGGAGCAGGGCTGGGACTGAGGTTGGGGCCGGGGCTGGGGCTGGGCTGGGGGCAGGACTGGGGCCGGGGCTGGAACCAGGTCTTGGGCAGGGCTGGGGCTGGGCTGGGGGCAGGACTGGGGCTGGGGCAGGGCTGGGGCAGGGCTGGACCTTGGGCTGGGTCTGGGCTGGGGGCAGGGCTGGGGCTGGGGCAGGGCTGGGGCTGCGGCAGGGCTTGGCTAGGGCTCGGATGGGGCTGGGGATGGGGCTGGGGGTGGGGCAGGGCTGGGGCTAGGCTGGGGCTGGGGCTGTGCCGGGGGCAGGGATGGGGCTGGGCCTGGAAACAAGTCTTGGACAGGGCTGGGGCTGGGACTGGGACAGGGCTGGGGCTGGGACTGGGTCCAGGGCTGGGGCTGGGCACAGAGCTAGGGCTTGGGTTAGGTCTGGGGTGAGGGCAGGGCTGGGGCAGGGCTGGGTCTGGGCTGGGGCAGGGCTGGGGCAGGACTGGGGCTGGGGCAGGGCTGGGGCTGGGGCAGGGCTTGGCTAGGGCTGGGATGGGGCCAGGGATGGGGCTGGGGGTGGGGCAGGGCTGGCGCTAGGCTGGGTCTGGGGCTGGGCTGGGGGCAGGGATGGGGATGGGGCTGGGCTGGGCTGGGGGCAGGTAGGGGCTGGGTCCAGGGCTGGGGCAGGGCTGGGGCTGGGCTGGGACCGGTGCTGGGCTGGGGTAGGTCTGGGGCAGGGCTGTGGCTGGGGCTGAGGCTGGGGTGGGGACAGGGGCAGGGCTAGGGCTGGGGCTGGGCTGGGTCCAAGGCTGGGGCAGGGGATGGGGCGGGGACAGGGCTGGGGCATGGTTGGAACTGGGACTGGGCTGGGGCTTGGGTTGGGGCTGGGGTGAGGGCAGGGCTGGGGCAGGGCTGGGGATGGGGGCTGGGGGCTGGGATGGGGCAGGACTGGGTCTGGGGCAGGGTCCGGGGCTGTGGACAGGGCTGGGGCCCGGATGGGGCTGGGGCTGGGCTGAGGGCAGGGCTGGGCTAGGGCTGGGGCTGGGGCAGGGCTGGGCTACGGCTGGGGCTGGGGCCGGGAATGGGGCCGGGGGTGGGGCAGGGCTGGGGCTGGGGCTGGGCTGAGGGCAGGGCTGGGGGAGGGCTGGGGATGGGGGCTGGGATGGGGCAGGACTGGGGCTGAGACAGGGCTAGGGCCAAAGCTGGGGCAGGCCTGGGGCCGGGCTGGGGCTGGCTTCGAGGCAGGGCTGTGGCTGGGCTGAGGGTAGGGCTGGGACTGGGTCCAGGGCTGGCGCTGGGCTGGGGCTGTGGCTGGGGTGAGGGCAGGGCTGGGGCAGGGCTGGGGATGGGGCAGGGCTGGGGCTGGGTCCAGGGCTGTGGCCGGGCTGTGGCAGGTCTGGGCCTGGGGCTGAGGGAGGGGCTGGGCTGGGGCCAGGGCTGGAGCATGGCTGGGGTAGGGCTGGGGCCGGGGCTGGGAGCTGGGCTGGGACTGAGGTTGGGGCCGGGGCTGGGTCTGGGCTGGGGGCAGGACTGGGGCCGGGGCTGGAACCAAGTCTTGGGCAGGGCTGGGGCTGGGCTGGGGGCAGGGCTGGGGCCGGGGCCGGGGGCTGGAACCAAGTCTTGGGCAGGACTGGGGCTGGGGCAGGGCTGGGGCCGGGGCTGGGGCTGGGGCTGGGGCAGGGCTGGGGCAGGGCTGGACCTTGGGCTGGGTCTGGGCTGGGGGCAGGGCTGGGGCTGGGCCTGGAACCAAGTCTTGGACAGGGCTGGGGCCGGGGGCTGGGAGCAGGGCTGGGACTGAGGTTGGGGCCGGGGCTGGGGCTGGGGCTGGGGCTGGGCTGGGTTCTGGGCTGGGCCTAGGACAGGGCTGGGCCCGAGGCTGGGACAGGGCTGGGGTAGGGCTGGAGCCGGGGCTGGGGCAGGGCTGGGAGCAGGGCTGGGACTGAGGCTGGGGCTGGGCTGGGGCTGGGCTGGGCCTGGGGCAAGGCTGGGCCCGGTTTCTGGGGCAGGGCTGGGGTAGGGCAGGGCTGGGCTGAGGCCGAGGGTGGGGCTGGGACTGGGGCTGGGGCAGGGGCAGGACTGCGGCCGGGGCTGAGGCTGGGCTGGGGGCAGGGCTGGGGCAGGGGCTGGGGCTGGGGACAGGGCTAGGGCTGGAGCTGGGGCAGGCCTGGGGCCGGGCTGGGGCTGGCTTCAGGGCTGGGCTGGGGCTGGGTCCAGGGCTGGGGCTGGGCTGTGGCTGGGGCTGGGCTGGGGCTGGGCTGAGGGCAGGGCTGAGGGCAGGGCTGGGGCTGGGGCTGGGGCTGGGGCTGGGGCCGGGCTGGGGCTGGGTTCAGTGCAGGGCTGGGGCTGGTGCAGGGCTGGGGCACGGTTGGAACTGGGACTGGGCAGGGGCTTGAGTTGGGGGCTGGGGTGAGGGCGGGGCTGGGGCAGGGCTGGGGATGGGGGCTGGGGGCTGGGATGGGGCAGGACTGGGTCTGGGGCAGGGTCCGGGACTGTGGACAGGGCTGGGGCCCGGCTGGGGCTGGGGCTGGGCTGAGGGCAGGGCTGGGCTAGGGCTGGGGCTGGGGCAGGGCTGGGCTACGGCTGGGTTGGGGCCGGGGATGGGGCCGGGGGGTGGGGTAGGGCTGGGGCTGGGGCTGGGCTGAGGGCAGGGCTGGGCTAGGGCTGGGGATGGGGCAGGGCTGGGGCTGGGACTGGGACAGGGCTGGGGCTGGGTGTTGTCGGACAAGAGGGGACATGGGTCCCAGGAACACCTGTGCAATTCAGGCCTTGAAGAATTCTTTGTTGATAATATAGTAGCAGAGTAGGAGATGTGAGAAAGTGCTGATTGCTTGGTATGCTGAAACCCAGCTGCCCCTGAGATGGGAGGCAAGCAAGATAAGGAGGAGGCGAGATCTGGGAAAGAGAGCAATTAGGCCGGATAGAAGAATTCCACAGAGTTGTGAAAACAATGATGTAACCTTTTAGAGAGCAACCAATAGTATGTTGCCAAGTGGGCATAATTATAGCAAACTGTATATAAGATGTGTCTGATGCTCAATAAAGTTGGAATCCGCTGATCAAATTGGTCGTTAAAGCGGCCCCCTTCTTGCAGTAGCTGGGCACAGAGCTAGGGCTTGGGTTGGGTCTGGGGTGAGGGCAGGGCTGGAGCAGGGCTGGGTCTGGGCTGGGGCAGGGCTGGGGCAGGACTGGGGCTGGGGCAGGGCTGGGGCTGGTGACAGGGCTGGAGCCGGGGCTGGGGCTGGGGCTGAGACTGGTGCTGTGGGCTGGAAAGTGCTGGGGGCTGGGAAGTGATGGGGCTGGGGCAGGGCTGGGGCTGGGTTGGGGGCAGGGCTGGGGCAGGGGGCTGGAACCAAGGCTTGGGCAGGCCTGGGGCTGGGGCTGGGGCAGGACTGGGCCAGGGCTGGGCTGGGGGCCGGGCTGGGGCTAGGGCACTACTGGGCTGGGGTTAGGGCTGGGGCTGGGGCAGGGCTGGGGCAGGGCTGGGGCAGGGGCTGGGGCTGGAGCTGGGCTGGGACTGGGCTGGGGTCAGAGCTGGGGCTGGGCTGGGGCTGGGGCTGGGTAGGGGGCAGGGATGGGGCCGGGATGGGGCTGGGCTGATGGCAGGGCTGGGCTAGGGATGGGGATGGGGCAGGGCTGGGGCAGGGCTGGGGCCAGGCTGGGGCTGGGGCTGGGCTGA
Source organism: Melanerpes formicivorus (assembly GCF_026170545.1). Classification (NCBI taxonomy): domain Eukaryota; kingdom Metazoa; phylum Chordata; class Aves; order Piciformes; family Picidae; genus Melanerpes; species Melanerpes formicivorus. The sequence goes on from NW_027142912.1 coordinate 47,781, forward strand.
GGCAGGGCTGGGGCAGGGCTGGGACTGGGGCAGGGACTGGGGCTGGGGCATGACTGGGCTGGGGATAGGGCTGGGGCTGGGCTGGGGGCAGGGATGGGGCTGGGGCTTGGGCTGGGGGAGGGGCAGGGATGGGGCTGGGCTGGGACCGAGATGGGCTGGGGTAGGGCTGGGGCAGGGCTGAGGCTGGGGCTGGGGCTGGGGCTGGGGATGGGGCTGGGGCTGGGCTGGGGCCGAGGCTGGGGCCAGGGCTGCGGCAGGGCTGGGGAAGGGCTGGGGATGGGGGCTGGGATGGAGCAGGACTGGGGCTGGGGCAGGGGCCGGGGCTGGGGACAGGGCTAGGGCCGGAGCTGGGGCAGGGCTGGGGCCGGGCTGGGGCTGGGTTCGGGGCACGGCTGGTGCTGGGTCCAGGGCTGGGGCTGGGCTGAGGGTAGGGCTGGGCTAGGGCTGGGGCTGGGGCAGGGCTGGGCTAGGGCTGGGCTGGGGCTGGGGCTAGGGCTGGGGCTGGGTCCAGGGCTGGGGCTGGGCTGTGGCAGGGCTGGGGCTGGGGCTGGGATGGGGCTGAGGGTGGGGCTAGGCTTTGGGCTGGGGTCTGGGCCTGGGGCAGGGCTGGGCCCGAGGCTAGGGCAGGGCTGGGGTAGGGCTGGGGTCGGGGCTGGGGCCAGGGCTGGGGCAGGGCTGGGCTGGGGATAGGGCTGGGGCTGGGGAAGGTCTGGGGCAGGGGCTGGGATTGGTGCTGGGCTGGGACTGGGCTGGGGTCAGAGCTGGGGCGGGGCTGGGGCTGGGGCTGGGCAGGAGGCAGGGATGGGGCAGGGCTGGGGCCGGGCTGGGGCTGGGCTGACGGCAGGGCTGGGCTAGGGCTGGGGCTGGGGCATGGCTGGGGCTGGGGCTGGCCCTGGGGAAGGGCTGGTGCTGGGCTGGGGGCAGGGCTGGGCTAGTGCTGGGCTGGGGCTGGGGCTGGGGCTGGGGCTGGGTTGGGGCCAGGGCTGTTGCAGGACTAGGCTGGAGGCTGGGTAGGGCTGGGCAGGGCAGAGTAAGGTAGGGCAGGTGTGTTGGGTTGGGGCAGACCCCCTCCCCACCACGCGCAGAAATAATGACTCAAGACAAACGGATTGCAAAGGTGATGGAAAGTTTAATTAGAACGGTGAGTGCGTGCAGGAAAAAAAACTAGAAATACAGTGACGAGAGAAAAGAACCCAAAACAGACCCAGAGAAATCCCATCCCTACCTGAGGGTACACCCGAGACCCCCAGGGCTCCTTCTTCCCCCTCCCATTGCTAGGCTAGTCTCAGCTGGCCAGATCTGAGACTGCCCATCGCCCCGTGGCCTTGGGCCTAGCCAGGCCCAAAGCCAGGAGATCTCTCCCCCATGTTACCGGCTGACGGAGGAGGAAGAAAAGAGCAAGTGCCAGACCCCGCCGCGAAACTTATAGTGGTGCAAGGGATCATGGTAGAAAATAACCTAATTTCCTGTGTCCACCCACTGGGCTGGACTTCTGGACACAGGAAACACCCCTGTAACAGAGGGCACCCAGCCCAAACTACGACAGGAGGGCAGGGCAGAGCAAAGCAGAGCAGGGTAAGGCAGAGCAAGGCATTCTAGGGCAGGGCATAGCAGGGCAAGGCAGTGTAGGGCAAGGATGGGCAAGGCAGGTCAGGTCAAGGCAGGGCAGAGCAGGGTAGGGCTGGGCAAGGCAGGGAAAGGCAGGGCAGGGCAAGGAAGGGGAGGTCAAAGTAGGACAGGGCAGGGAAGTGCAGGGTGAGACAGGGCGGGGAAAGGCAGCGAAAGGGCAGGGCAGGGGAAGGTAGGGCTGGCAGTGCAAGGCAGGGCAAGGCAGGGAAGGGCAGGGCTTGGGAAGGCAGGGCAGGGAAGGGCAAGGCAGGGCAGGGCAGGGCAGAGCAAGGCAAGGCAGAGCAGGGCTGCGCAAGGCAATGCAGAGCAAGGAAAGGCAGGGTAGGGCAAGGAAAGGCAGGGGAGGGCTGGGGAAGGCAGGGGAGGGCTGGCGAAGGCAGGGGAAGGCAGGACAAGGCAGCGCAGGGCAAGGCAAGGCAGGACAAGGCAGGGCAGGGCAGGGTCGGGCAAGGCAGGGCAGCGCTGGGCTGAGTAAGGCAGTGCAGGGGAAGGGAGGGCAGGGCAAGGCATGGCAAGACAGGGCACGGGTGGGCAATGCAGGGCAAGGTAGGGCAGAGCAGGGCAGGGCAGGGCACAGTAGGGCATGGCAGGGTAGGGCAAAGCAGGGAAGGGAAAGGCAGGGCAGGGCAAGGTAGGGCTGAGCAGGGCAAGGCAGGGCAGCGCAAGGCAGGGGAGGGCAGGTCTGGGCAAGGCAAGGCAGGGCAGGGCAGCGCAGGGCAGGGCAGGGCAGGGCAAGGCTGGGCAGGGGGAGAGCAAATCAGAGCAGGGCAGAGTAGGGCAAGGCAAGGCAGGATAGGACAAGGCAGGACAAGGCAGGGCAGGGCATGGTAGGGCAAAGCAGGGCAGGGCAGGGTAGGGCAAGGCAGGGCATAGCAGGGCATGGCAAGACAGGGTAGGGCAGGGCTGGACAGGGGAGAGCAAGGCAGAGCAGGGCAGGGTAGGGCAGGGCAAGGAAGGGCAGGGCAAGGCAGGGCAAGGTAGGCCAGAGCAGGGCAGGGCAGGGTAAGGCAGTGCAGGGTAGGGCAGGATAAGGCAAGGTAGGGCAAAGCAGAGCAGGGCAACGCAGGGGAGGGCAGGGGAGGGCAGGAGAGGGCAGGGCAGTGCAATTCAGGGCAGGGGAGGGCAGGACAGGGCAGTGTAAGGTAGGGGAGGGCAGGGCAAGGCAGGGAAAGGCAAGTCATGGTAGGGCAGGGCAAGGCAGAGAAGGGCAGGGCAGGGCAATGCAGGGCAAGGCAGTGCAGGGCAGGGCAGGAGAGAGCAGGGCTGGGCAATACACAGCAGGACAGGGCAGGGCAGGGCAGGGCAGATGAGGGCTTGGTAAGGAAGGGCAGGTCAGGGTAGGGTGGGGCAGGGCTTGGCAACGCGAGGCTGGGCTGAGCAAGGCAGAGCAATGCAAGGCAGGTCAAGGCAGGGCAAGGCAGGGCAGGGCAGGGCAGGGGAAGGCAAGGCTGGGGAAGGAAGGCCAGGGCAGTGTAAGGCAGGGTAGGGCAGGGTTGGGCAGGATTGGGCAGGGCAAGGCAGTGAATGGCAGGGCAGGGCAAGGCAGAGCAGAGCAGGGAAGGGTTGGGCAGGGTTGGGCAGAGCAAGGCAGGGAAATGCAGGGCAGGGGAAGGCAGGGCAGAGCAGGGCTAGGCAGGGAAGGGCAGGGTTGGGCAGGATTGGGCAGGGCAAGGAAGGGGAAGGCAGGGCAAGGGAGGACAAGGCAAGGCAGGGTAAGGCAGGGCAGGGGAAGGCAGGGCAGAGAAAGGCAGGGCAGGACAGAGTAAATCAGGTCAGAGCAAGGCAGGGCAGGTCAAGGTAGGGCAGAGTCAGGCAGGGTAGGGCAGGGCAGAGCAGGGCTGGGCAGGGCAGAGCAAAGTAGGGCAGGGCAGGGCATGGCAGGGCAGGGCAGGGCAAGGAAGGGCAAGGCAGGGCCGGGCAGGGCAGGGCTGTGAAAGCAGAGTAGGGCAGGGCAGTGCAAGGCAGGACAGAGCAAGGCAGGGCTGGGCAGTGCAAGCCAGGGCAGAGAAGGGCAAGGCAGGACAGGTAAAGGCAGGGTAAGGCAGGGTAGGGCAGGGCAGGGCAAGGCAGGGTAGTGGAGGGCAGATTTGGCATAGGCATGGGAAGGCAGTGCAGGGCAGGGGAGGGCAGTGCTGGACAAGGCAGGGCAGGGCAGGGCTGGGCAAGGCAAGGCTGGACAGGGCAGGGCAGGGTAGAGAAGGGCAAGGCAGGGCAGGGCAAGGCAGGGCAAGGGAGGACAAGGCAAGGCATGGCAGGGCTGGGCAGGGCAGGGCATGGCAAAGCAGGGTGGGGCTAGGCAGGGCAAGGCAGGGCAGGGCAAGGCAAGACCAAGGAGGACAGGGCAGTGCAGAATAGGGCAGGGCAGGGCAAGGGAAAGCACAGCCAGGCAGGGCAGGGCAAGGCAGGCCCAGGCTAGACAAGGCAGGGCAGGCAAGGGCAGGGCAAGGCAGGGCAGGACAAGGCAGAGCACAATAGGGCAGGGCAGGGCAACTGAAAGCATGAACAGTCAGGGCAGGGCAAGGCAGAGCAAGGCAGGGCAGGGCAGGTCAGGGCAGTGCTGGGCAAGGCAGGGCAGACAGGGCAGGGCAGAGCAAGGCATTGCAAGGCAGGACAGGGGAAGGCAGGGCAGGGCAGAGGAGGGCAGGGGAAGGCAAGGCAGGGCAGGACAGGGCAAGTTTGGGATAGGCATGGCAGGGCAGGGTAACGCAGGGCAGGGCAAGGCAAGGCAGAGCCAGGAAGGGCAGGGCAATGTAGGACTGGGCAGGGCAGGGCAGAGGAGGGCAGGGGAAGGCAAGGCAGGGCAGGACAGGGCAAGTTTGGGATAGGCATGGCAGGGCAGGGTAACGCAGGGCAGGGCAAGGCAAGGCAGAGCCAGGAAGGGCAGGGCAATGTAGGACTGGGCAGGACAGGGCAAGGTAGGGCAAAACAGGGCTGGGCAAGGCAGGGCTTGGGAAGGCAGGGCAGGGCAAGAAAGTTTAGGGCGGGGCTGGGCAGGGGAGAGCAAAGCAGGACTGGGCAGGGCTGGGCAAGGCAGGGCTGGGCAGGGCTGGGCAAGGCAGGACAATGCAGGGCAGCACAGGGCTGAGCAAGGCAGTGCAAGGGAAGGGAGGGCAGGGCAAGGCAGTGCAGGGCAGGACAGGGCAAAGCAGGGCAGGGCAGGGAAGGGCAAAGCATGGTAGGGCAGGGCAGGACACGGCAGGGCTGGGCAGGGCAGGGCAGAGCATGGCAGGGCCGGGTAGGGCTGCAGAGGTCTGGGCAAGACAAGGGAAGGTAGGATGGGGGGGGGCAGGGTAGGATAGGGCAGGGCAGTGCTGGGAAAGGCAGGGCAGGGCAGGGCAAGGCAGGACAGAGCAGGGCAAGGCAGGGCAGAGCAGGGAAAGGCAGGGGAGGGCTGAGAAAGGCAGGGCAATGCAGGCAAATGCAGGGCAGCGCAGGGCTGAGCAAGGCAGTGCAAGTGAAGGGAGGGCAGGGCAATAAAGGGCAACACAAGGCAGGGCAAGGCAGGGCAGGGCAGGGCAGGACAGAGGAAGGCTGAGCAGGGCAGGGCAAGGCAGGGCAGGGCAGTGCTGGGCAAGGCAGGGCAAGAGAAGGCAGGGAAAGGTAGACGAGGGCAAGGCAGGGCAGTGCTGGGCAGGGCAGGGCAGGGAAAGGCAGGGTAGGGCAGGGCAGGGCTTTGCAAGGCAGGGCCAGGCAGAGCAGTATGGTTATCAGCGACGGAGATAGGAATCAATACAACTGACCAATGTGATCGAGTATTGTTCCTTTATTGTTCCAGTGTTGCAGGCCGATGGTGCAGGCCTGAGGTGCAGGCCTATGGAGCAGGCCTGTAGTGCAAGTATAGCACAGTAAAAGTGTAGAAGAAGAGGAGACAGGAAAGGCAGAAGTGCGTAGCAAGGCAACTGCTGCAACTTATGTAAGCTCGGAGTGCCCTGTTGGCACAGCTTCATTGGTTCCCTCTGAGTGACCACACATTGCACTATTACAGATGATTGGTCCAACTACTAACGACACACAAGGTTTGTTGATGCAGGTGCATGTCCTGTTGTCCCAAGATAACTGTCCATGTTTATAGCTACCAGTGTCTTGTTTTAGTTCCATGCTGCAGGCACAGCACTGTTTTGCTCCACTGCTAGCTGACTCTGCATTTATGCTGAGCATGGCCTACCACCATGTCAGGCTCTAGGCCTGCACTGCCAGATTGCTCACCCTGCTCGTCGCTGGCATTGCCACAAATCCCCCTTTTTGTTTTTGTGAGCAATCTGGTCATGGGAGTTGTTCTCATCCCATACAAGATGCTACTGCAAACACAGAAGCAAGCAAGGTAAAGCTAAGCTGTGTAGCAAAAGCAAGAGTTCTGTAGTGCAGCATGTCTAACAGACTGATTGTGGTGGTTTAGGCTGGGTGCTGGCCCGGATGCCACTGCACAGAACACACCTGGGAGGTCCCTACGGGTGGGCCCAGCCCAGAGGGTGGTCACAGGCAGGTATTCAATCCCATAATGCCCTGCTCCCCTATAAAATGCCCATGCGGGGTCTCCACTTCCTCTTTCATCCCCAGCTACAGCCTAGGTAAAACGGCATGAGCCGCCTCCCTTGGGCCTGCCCAGGCCCGAGGCTGGGTTGGGGGGGAGGAAAGAGCCCTGGGGGGGGGGGGTTTGGGTGTACCCCCAGGTGGGGATGGGATGCTCTTGGGCATGTTCTGGGATCTCTCTCTTTGTCACGGTGCTTGTGGTTCTCTGTAAAGCTTTCATTGGTGTTTGTTTTTGAATTGTTTTGCTATTTAAACTTTCCATCCCTTTTGCAATCCCTTTGTCTGAGTCGTTGTTTCTGCCCTGCGGTGGGGAGGGGGTTTGCCCCAACCCATTACACTGATGTAACCCATACAAGGCACAAAGCTTAAATTGAACTAGTTACAATGCTCTAACAGAGTTGGCATAATACATGGTCAAAGATATGAAACATTGTAATGAAGAACTTAGATCTTAACAGTTCCGATCTTTACATTTCACTCCTCTTATTGACAGAGAAGACTTGATTCTGCCTGAACACATTGCACACAGAGATTGAGGCACAAATGCAATCCTTAGCACTGTCTCTTACAATCTGCTTTAGGATTATGTTGCATCTTTATTTTCTCTAGGATGGTCAAAAATCATGAATTGTTTAATGGTAGCAAGATTTCTTTCATCTGTAAAGGTAGATCTGGCCAGGCTCTAGCTTCACAGACAGAAAACTTGCAGGCAAGCAGCAAGAGCAAAAAGAGCTTCATTGCATTGCCCAATATAAAATTACACTGAATAATGTGGTTTTGCTCATCCTAGTGATTCTGATCTCTTAATGTTCACACAGCAGTAAAGCAGTCACGACACTCAGTTATAAGTTAGATGCTTTCTGTTGACATCTTGGTTTATCGTGACCGTCATTCTGGTCAGTGCTAAGCAGGTTTGCTGATTGTCATTTTCATGACAGTTGTGCCGTGTTCGTGCTGTCTTGTGGTGAGAGGGTTACAGCACATTGCAAAGTTGATGTTTCTAGGGTTACAACATTTTCTAGGGTTAATATTTCTAGGGTTACAGCATTTCTAGGGTTGATGTCTCTAGGGTTACAGCATTTCTAGGGTTGCCATGAGCTAATTTTTTGCTATGGGGTATTCTCTCTTTTCCCCTTTTTTTTTTTTGTTTGTTAATAATCTCTACTGAGCAAACTGTAAAGATGAAACTGTATCCTCTAGGATGTCTACATTCAGAGGCACACTTAGTTAACAAGAGAGAATACAAAGTTATCAAGCAACCACAATATTCAGTCCTAATTCACATGGTGCTGTGGTGCATTCTTCTAAGTGGTGCTGTTTGATCCCAGATGATCATAGCAGTTGTTGTGATCGATGTTCGACTGCATGGGAAATGCTGTGTCCTCGTGGTCTTGATTCTTCCACCGTTGTTTGTTGCGATGATTGCAGTTAGCAGAAAAGGAGGCTCGAGGTGACCTGATCGTGGCCATCCAGTATCTCTGTTATTATTTATTTTTTGTTTCTTTTGTTATTTTACTTCATTTTTAGCTATTGTTTTCTATTGTGAATTTATTATTTTGATATGTTTAATATTTTGGCTTGTAATCTAGTTCTCTATTTAATCTTTAATTCATTTTAATTTTTGTTTTTAATTATTTTTATACTGTTTTAATGTGGTTTTTTCTTCATTGCATTTTATTATACTTTTTTATCTGCACTTTTTAATTATTTTTTAACTTTTTTGTTTGTTAATTTTGATCTAATTTTTATTGATATTTTATTCAATTAATTTTTGTTATTTTTATATTTTAATTTTTCTTTGTTCTTTAAATTTTTATTATTTTTAACTTTTTGTAATTTTTATTTCTTTTTTACCTTCTTTATTATCATTTTTATTTTGTTATTGTAATTTTTTAATCTGTATTTTAATTTGTTATTCTAATCATTTTTTTCTTTTTCAATTTCTTTTATTTTTGTAATTTCTATTTTTTCTTTTTATCTAGTGTTTAATCTTTTATTTTTTATCTTATATTCCTTATTGTAATTATTTTTTATTTTGCATGTTTGTTTTCTTTAATCTATTTTCTATTGTAATTTTAATTCTTACTTTTGTATTTTTTTTTAACCTTTTCTATCAATTCTTTTTAATTATAATTTTTCATTTTAATTTTCGCAACTTTTTCTTTGTATAATTTCTTGTTTGTTTTAATCTAGTAGTCTTGATAATCCTTATTTTAATTTTTTGGTAACAATTCTTATGTTTTTTCTGTTAATAGCTATTCTGTGTTAGTAATCCTTATGATTTTTCAATGTGTCATATTTGTTTTTAATATTTTATTTTTGTTGTTCTTCTTCTGTTTTATTACTATTCTGTTATTTAGCACTCTATGTTTTGTATCCAGAGTTTGTGTGCTTTTGTTATATATTTCTACGTTGGTTTTTTTTTTGTTTACCTTTTTTTTTTTTGCATTTTTTTGTATTTTTTGTATTTTTTTTTTCTAGTCTATGTCTAAGAAGGAAATATAAAGACATTACCTTAGCTAAGGAATACTTTTTAAAATTAATACCTATTTACTATAAGTCTTAAGTATATTACATGGAGCTCCTTTGAAATGCCATGGCACACAACTAAGAAGGTTCGAACCAAAAGAAATCTTACAATGTGAACTCATTACTAAGTACTTACACCTTACTGCAATTACTATGTACAAGGTATCTGTACATATCAAATGCTTACCATTCATTATGCTTACCAGGAAAATTTAGCAAAACTCTAAATAACAAATCTCTTAAGGACATTGCAATCAGAAATTAAGAAATTATCACTGTAACTTTAAATCACAGCAGAGCTTTGGTTGGCAAGAGTAGTACTTGAAAATCCTCTCTTTTCTGGGGGTGGGGGTAGTAGGGGTGGGTGGCTAGCAAGGAGTGACCTAGTTGCTATTGTTTCTGTATCAGGGTCTTAACGACTTGCAGCCTATCATGTCTGAACGACCATTGTTCCACCCATACTGGGTAATGTGTTTTCCATTTTAATTTGAGGATTGGTTGCTGACCAGTAGCCACTACAAAGAAGGAACGGTAACAAGTTTTGCTCCTAGTTGACTTAAGGCATCTCAGCCCAATAGAGCAACTGGAAGGGTTAATATGTACGGTCTTACAGTGATTGATTTGCTGTAGTTGAAAGCTAATTGCACTGGCTCTTTGCTAACCCAGGTTGTTTGGATACCTTTTAAACACATGACTTCAAAATTTGCCATAAGCAATGGCTAGTGACCATTCCATTTATGACTAGGTGTAATGATGACATCATCTCCAGTATCCATAATAATTGAAAATTGTATAATTTGTCCACAAGGGTGTCTGACAGATAAAATCTGTTCCAGTTTTCCCTTTTGGATTTTTAGGGCTAATAAGGTATTAGGCATATCGGTGGAACCTGAGCCTTTTTGCCCTTGGATCCTGTTAGAAGTTTTAGGCACTCGGGACTCAGATGGTATTAACTAAGCAATTTCTGTCCCAACAAGAGTGCTAACAGGAGAGGCAATGGTATCGAGCATAATTTTCATAGCCCAGTCATAATCAGAATGTATTGAACCAGGAATTATAAGAATGCCCTGTCTAAAGATAGACTGCCGTCTGCCAATTAACAGAGCACAGGGGCTGTGACCCAAAGGACCATGCCAGTTAAACTCGACAACGCTTTGTGGATTCAAAAGGAGATATGCGGCTGTTGTCAGGTCCGCTGTGCGCTGCCGGGGGGGGGTGGGGGAAGGGGGGGGGGGAGGGGCGCGGTCCAAGGACCCTGGTTTGGTGTCGTCGTGCGGGGTATATTCACGCTGCAGGAGCAGCTTCTGCGATGATCTTGAGTAAAATGATTAGATGTGTGACCCTTTCGAGTCTGTCCAGCAGTCAGACACTTTAAGGTACCTAGGTTTCTCAGAGGCATGATGATTTCAGGACTGCTTCTATGGCCATAGCTAGATATATTGCTGCTTGTCGATGCCTTCATTCGTTGTGGTCCTGCAGTCATGAGGCAGTGGCACCTGTTGATAAAATGCTGAGAACCTGTTTAGTTTCTTCATTAGCATTGTCAAATTCCAAAATATCCACATTTCTACCTTCATATCGTGAGTCAGGTCTGAATTAGTATTGAATGCCGTATGTAAGGGATGGTATTGACAAAGGAACCAAGTGTCCCTGTTAGACCCTGCTCAGTAATAAGAAACACAGGATCAGAGTTATTGTCCTGGATGGTGGACCACTTTGATCACTAAATGCTGACTGTAGCCCATAGGTAGCTATGGCTTGTCTAGCTTCTGTTAAAGAACATTAGTCAGCTCAGATTACCATAGTCATTGTTAACCTTCTACATCTGTGACTACATTTCCCACAATACCTTTCCACCAGCGCAGGTGGGACAGTTCCCTGTCCCTCCCACCTCCCGATCGCCCATCGGGACTCAATTGAAATCTCCGTCTGAGGCTATACTCTGATGATAATGACTGGAATGTAGGAGGCCGGGGGGGTGTAGCGGGTGAAACTGCCGGGACGGGAACCCGCGCCGGAGCCGCCGGGGCACCGGCATGGGGGCCATTGCTAGGAAAGCTGCCGGGGAGGGCCGCGGCCACCAGGACCATCGCCAAGGGGAGGGCCGCGGGGATGGAGACTATCGCTGAGGAACCGCCGGGACGGAGACCCGCTCCGGAGCTGCCGGGGCCACCGGCATAGGGTGTCATCACCAAGAGAGCTGCCGGGGCGGGGGGCACTGCTGGAGTAGGCGCTGCTGGGGTAGGCGCTGCTGGAGTAGGCGCTGCTGGGGTAGGCGCTGCTGGAGTAGGCGCTGCATCTTTTCCAAGAGGAGTTGCAGGACAGAGTTGCCGCTGTCCAGGCTCCCAGCATCGGACCTCTCATCTCCCAAGTCCATGCCGTTGCTGGCGGTATCAGAGGAAGATGTTGTTGAAGGGGATCGAAAACGCCAAGGTTTCGCCGCTTTTTTTATGGCTCTTTCTCTGCTTGGGGCGAACAGTGGTGGTGGTATGTAATAAACACGCTGTGCTTGCCAAGATGGCAGACATGGCGTCTCCCCTCTCTAATTCTTCATACGTAGTGACCTCCATTTTTATTTCGCGTGCCTTATCAGTTCGATCAGGATTCGGCTTCTGCCGCTATTGACGTGGCAGGAGCAGGTTTTTCCGTGCAAAAGGACGGTAATAAAGAGCTGCGATTCTTGTAGAAAGGAGTAGCGGGCAATTGAAATTGAGGACGATGCTGACCAGAGCGGCAGACGATGGGGGGGGGGGGGGGGGGGGGGCGGAGGGCGGGGTGTGCCTTCCGAGTCTCCCTTTCTCGTCTCGGGTTAGAACCAAACGCAGCAGCTGAATCGGGAGTACCCTGCTCTGCTTTTTTCGATTGCAATGTCCGTGACGATCCGTCACACGGTGCTCTAGCGAAAAAGCTGCTTTTATAAGCATTTAGCACCTCATCCCACAGCTGGGCTGCAATTTCGTCCCATGCTTCGGAAGTAAAAGCTTATTGCCTTGGGGATGACTCTGGGCACAGGCTAATAGCCCTTTTACGATCCCAGAATTGCCAGTAATACCTCTCACGGAGAGGATAGGTGGAAGGCGTTTTGCACAGCCTCTTCTGTGGTGTCGTGCTTCCACTTGCCCCTCCTCAGGTCGCTCACCAGGCCAGGGGTGAGATTCACTTCCTTTTTGAGCACACGCTGCTAATTTTCCAGCACCGGGGCAGTGCTGTCCGACCGGCTTTCCGTACCGCTCGGACGTACCTCTCTGTGCTGAGTCGAACAGTATTGTAGTCCAAGGATCCCTTGTCCATGAGTTCAGGTTATTTGGGCACCAGATGTAGGACGACGGAGATTGGGAATCAATACGGCTGACCAATGTGATTGAGTATTGTTCCTTTATTGTTCCAGTGTTGCAGGCAGATGGTGCAGGCCTGAGGTGCAGGCCTATGGAGCAGGCCTGTAGTGCAAGTATAGCACAGTAAAGTGTAGAAGAAACAGGAGACAGGAAAGGCAGAAGAAGAAGTGCGTAGCAAGGCAACTGCTACACAACTTATATAAACTTGGAGAGCCTCGTTGGCACAGCTCCATTGGTTCCCTCTGAGTGACCACACATTGCACTGTTACAGATTATTGGTCCAACTACTAATGACACAACGAGGTTGTTGATGCAGGTGCATGTCCTGTTGTCCCAAGATAACTGTCCATGTTCATAGCTACCAGTGTCTTGTTTTAGTTCCATGCTGCAGGCACAGCACTGTTTTGCTCCACTGCTAGCTGGCTCTGCATTTATGCTGAGCATGGCCTACCACCATGTCAGGCTCTAGGCCTGCACTGCCAGATTGCTCACCCTGCTCGTCGCTGGCATTGCCACACTGCCCAGCCCCAGACCCGACCCCAGCCCAGTGCCTGCCCCAGCCCTGCCCATCCCTGGCCCCAGGCCTGCCCCATCCCCCGCCCCAGCCCTGCACCCAGCTCAGCCCCAGCCCCAGCCGCAGCTCTGACCCCAGTCCTGTCCCAGCTCCGTCCCCACCCCCTGCCCCAGCCCTGGCCCCAGCCCTGGCCCCAGCCCAGCCCCAGCCCTGGCCCCAGCCCCGGCCCCAGCCGACCCCCAGCTCAGCCCCAGCCCAAACCTGCCCCAGCCCCAGCCCGGTCCCAACCCTGCCCCAGCCCCATCCCAACCCTGCCCCAGCCCCATCACTTCCCAGCCCCCAGCCCCAGCCTCAGCCCAGCCCAGAACTGCCCCAGTCCTGCCCCAGCCCTAAGCCCCGGCCCCAGCCCTGGCCCAGCCCCTGCCCCGGCCCCAGCCCTGCCCTAGCCCCGGCCCCAGCCCAGCCCCAGCTCAGCCCCAGCCCAGCCCCAGCTCAGCCCCAGCCCCAGCCCAGCCCCCAGCCCAGCCCCAGCTAAGCCCCAGCCCAGCCCCAGCCACGGCCCCTGCCCTGCCCCAGCCCTGCCCTAGCGCCAGCCCAGCCCCCAGCCCCGGCCCAGGCCCAGCCCCAGCCCCAGTCTGTCCCCAAGCCCCAGCCCAGCTGCTACCCTGCCCCCTGACGCAGCTCCAGCCCTGGACCCAGTTCCGGCCCCCAGGCTCCAGCCCAGCCATAGCCCTGCCCCAGCCCTACCCAGCCCAGGCCCCAGCCCCAGCCCCTGCTCAGCCCCAGCACAGCCCCTACACAACCTCCAGTTTCAGCCTCATCCCAGCCCCCAGCCCCGGCTCCAGCCCCGGCCCCAGCCCCCCAGCACAGCCCCAGCCCTGCCCCAGCCCAGGCCCCGAGCCCTGGTCCCAGTCCCAGCCCCCCACGACATCAACAGCCCTGCCCCAGGCCCAGACCCCAGCCCAGCCTCCAGCCCCCAGCCCAGCCCCAGCTAAGCCCCAGCCCAGCCCCAGCCCCAGCCCAGCCTCCAGTCCCCAGCCCAGCCCCAGCTGAGCCCACCCACCCAGCCCCAGCCCCAGCCCCCGGCTCCAGCCCCCAGCCCCAGCCCCAGCCCAGCCTCCAGTCCCCAGCCCAGCCCCAGCTGAGCCCCACCCAGCCCCTGCCCCAGCCCCCAGCCCATCCACAGCCCTGCCCCAGCCCCAGCCCCGGCTCCAGCCCCCAGGCCAGCCCCAGCCCAGCTCTCCAGCCCCCAGCTAAGCCCCAGCCCAGCCCCAGCCCCGGCCCCAGCCCTGCCCCAGCCCTGCTCTAGCGCCAGCCCAGCCCCCAGCCCCGGCCCCAGCCCCAGCCCCTGCTCAGCCCCAGCACAGGCCCAGCACAGCCTCCAGTTTCAGCCCCATCCCAGCCCCCAGCCCCGGCTCCAGCCCCAGCCCCAACACCCGACCCCAGCCCCCAGCACAGCCCCAGCCCTGGCCCCAGCCCCAGCCCCAGCCCAGCCTCCAGCCTAACCCTGCCCCAGCTCTAGCCCAGCCCCAGCCCCAGCCCAGCCCCAGCTCTGCCCCAGTACTGCCCCAGCCCCGGCCGCAGCCCAGCCCCAGCTCAGCCCCAGACCAGCCCTGACTCCACCCCCAGCCCAGCCCCAGCACCTGCCCCAGCCCTGCCCCAGCCCCAGCCCAGCCTCCAGCCCCCAAGCCCAGCCCCAGCCCTGCCCCAGCCCCGCCCCAGCCCCAGCCCCAGGCCAGCCTCCAGCCCCCAGCCCCAGCTAAGACCCAGCCCAGCCCCGGCCCCAGCCCTGCCCCAGCCTTGCCCAAGCGCCAGCCCATCCCAGCCCCGGCCCCAGCCCCAGCCCCAGTCTGTCCCCAGCCCCCAGCCCAGCCGCAGCCCATGCCGCCAGCCCCCGACTCCAGCCCCCGGCCCCAGCTCCAACCCCCAGCCCCCAGCCACAGCCCCAAGCCCTGCCCCCAGCCCAGGCCCCAGCCCTGGTCCCAGCCCCAGCCCCCAGCACATCCCCAGCCCTGCCCCAGCCCAGGCCCCAGCCCTGGCCCCAGCCCCAGCCCAGCCTCCAGCCCAACCCTGCCCCAGCCCCAGCCCAGCCCCAGCCCTGCCCCAGCCCCAGCCCCAGCCCCGGCCCAGACCTGCCCCAGCACTGACCCCACCCCTGCCCCCAGCCTCAGGTAGGGCAGGGCAAGGCAGGGCAGGGCAGGACAGGGCAAGGCAAGGCAGGGCAGAGGAGGACAAGGCATTGCAGGGCTGGGCCGAGCAAGGCAGTGTAAGGAAGGTCAACACAGGGCAGGGCAAAGCAGGGCAGGGCCGGGCAAGACAGAGCAGGGCACGGCAGGGCAAGACAGAGCAGGGCAGGGCAGGGAAGGGGACAGCAAAGCAGAGCAGGGCAGGGTAAGGCAGGGCAAGGAAGGGCAGGGCAGGGACGGTCAGGGCATGGCAAGGCAGAGCAGGGCAGAGCAGCATTGTAAAGGCAGGGCAGGGCAGATCACTGCAAAGCTGGGCAGGGCAAGGTAGGGCAGGGCAGCACAGCGCAGCGCAAGGCAGGGTAGGGCAAGGTAGGACAGAGCAAGGCAGTGCAAGGCAGGGTAGAGCAAGGTAGGGCAGGGCAACGCAGAGCAAGGCAGGGCAGGGGAGGGCTGGGGAAGGCAGGGCAGGGCAGGGCTGTGAAGGCAGGGCCGGACAGGGCAAGGCAGGGCAGAGCAAGACAGAGCAGGGCAGGGCTGAGCAGGGGAGAGCAAAGCAGAGCAGGGCAGGGTAGGGCAGGGCGAGGAAGGGCAGGGTAGGGTAAGGCAGGGCAGGGCAGGGCTGGGAAAGGGAGCTCAACACAGGACAGGGTAAGACAAGTCAGGGCAAACCGGGGCAGGGCAGGGTAAGGCAGGGCAGGGCAAGGCTAGGCAGGGCAGGACAGGTTTGGACAAGTCAGGGCAGGACAGGGCAAGGTAGGGCAGGGAAGGGCAGGGCAAGGAAGGGCAAGGCAGAGCAGGGAAAGGAAGGGCAGGGCAGGGCAGCGCATGACAAGGCAGAGCAGGTCAGAGCAGCACTGTAACGGCAGGGCAGGGCAGGTCACTGCAAGCCTGGGCAGGGCAAGGTAGGGCAGGGCAGCGCAGCGCAACGCAAGGCACGGTAGGGCAAGGTAGGCAGGGCAAGGCATAGCAAGGCAGGGCAGGGGAGGGCTGGGGAAGGCAGTTAAAGGTAGTGCAGGGGAAGGCAGGGCAGGGCAGGGCTGTGAAGGCAGGGCTGGACAGGGGAAGGCAGGGCAGGGCAAGGAAGTGCAAGGCACAGTAGAGCAGCAAAAGGCAGGGCAAGCCAAGGCAGGGCAGGGCAGGGTATGGAAAGGCAGGGTAGGGCAGGGGACAGTAAAGCAGGGCAGGGTAAGGCAGAGGAAGGCAGCTCAGGGCAGGACAAGGAAGGGCAGGGCTGGGCATGGCAAAGCAGGGGCTGGGCAAGATAGGGCAGGGGAGTGCATGGCAGGGCAGAGCTGGGGAAGGCAGGGCAGGGCAGGGAAGGGCAGGGTAGGGCAAGGCAGGGGATAGCAGGGCATTGCAAGACAGGATAGGGCGGGCTGGGCAGGGGAGAGCAAAGCAGAGCAGGGCAGGTTAGGGCAGGGCAAGGAAGGGCTGGGTGAGGTAGGGCATGGCAGGGCAGAGCAGGGCTGGGCTGGGTAAGGCAGTGTAAGGTAGTGCAACACAGGCTAGGGCAAGGCAGGGCAGGGCAAGGTGGGGTAAGGCAAGGCAGGGTAAGGCAGGGAAGGGCAGGGCAAGGCTGGGCAGAGTTGGGGAGGATTGTACAGGGCAAGGCAGGGGAGGGCAGGGCAGGGCAGGGCAGGGCAGGGCAGGGCAAGGTAGGGCAGGGCAGGACAAGGCAGGGTAAGGCAGGGAAAGGCAGGGCAGGTCAGGGCAAGACAGGGCAGGGCAAGGTAGGGCAGGGCAGGTCTGGGCAGGGCAGGGCAGGGTCGGGCAAGGCAGGGCAGGGCAGGTCACTGCAAGGCAGGGTAGGGCAAGGTAATGCAGGGCAAGCAAGAGCAAGAAAGGGCAGGGTAGGGTTGCGGAAGGCAGGGAAAGGTAGGGCAGGGGAGGGCAGGGGAAGGCAGGGCAGGGCAGGGCTGCAAAAGCAGGGCCGGACAGGGCAAGGCAGGGAAGGGCAAGGCAGGGCTGGGCAAGGAAGTGCAAGGCACAGTAGGGCAGTGAAAGACAGGGCAAGAAAGGGCAGGGCAGGGCTGGGGAAGGCAGGGAAAGGTAGGGCAAGGGAAGGCAGGGCAGGGTAGCATAGGGCAAGGCAGGGCAGGGCAAGGTAGGGCTGGGCAGGGTATGGTAAGGCACGGTAGGGCAGGGGAGGGTAAAGTAGGGCAGGGTAAGGCAGAAGAAGGCAGCTCAGGGCAGGGCAAGGAAGGGCATGGCAAAGCAGGGCAAAGCAGGGCTGGGCAAGATAGGGCTGGGCAGGGCAAGGCAGGGCAGGGTTGGGGAGGATTGTACAGGGCAAGGCAGGGGAGTGCATGGCAGGGCAGGGCCGGGGAAGGCAGGGTAGGACAAGTTAGGGCAGGGCAAGGCAGAGCAAGGTAGAGCAGGGGAGGGCAGGGGAAGGCAGGTAAAGGTAGGTGTTGTAGGGTTGGAAGGGTAAGGCCAAAAATCCTCCTCCCTCCCCCCTATAAAGTAAAGGGAAGGAAAAATTGAAGGGAAAGGAAAAAAAAAGTCACAGCTGAATTAGCAGAGCAATGGGTGCTGTATATTTACAAAGCAGGAAAACGCAGGGGAATATATACAAATTTACAATATTTACAGTATATACAGAAATATACAACAAAGTAGCACAGAAATTAGAGTTCCCCCCTCTGCTGAGGGGGTTCCCCCACCTCTGCTTTCCCCTCTCCCCCTTTCCCCAGAGCGGGTTAGAAAAGAGAGAAAAGAGGAAAAAGTTAGAAGCAGTTATGTGTTAATTGGAAAGCGGTTAATACAGGCCTTGCAGTTTATCAGTTTCAAGGTCAAGCCTTGGCCGAAAGCCCAGAAACAGCTGCTGCTGCTGAAGGAGGGGAAGACAGAACTAAACTGGAAAAGTGAAGGAAAGCCCAAGATACCCTGCTGCACTCCCAGTTCAGAAGGTGCTTCCTCCCAATCTACCAATGAAATTAGTTTAGATCTGTTCTTTTCGTTTACAAACATCCTTCCACCATATTGCCTTTCTTAAGGGGACAGCCTCAAACGGTCACAGTCCACCCCTTCTAAACAATTTCATTGGCTGTTAACACTGCCCATCCAATCCAAGACAATATTCACAGTTTGTAAGTAAAGTTCATAGTCCATTCCGGCTATGCTCAGATGTAGATGATTCAAAAGTCCAAGAAAATCAGAAAATGAGAAGAATGGAAAACAGTTCATTTCTTTGCCGACGAAGCGAAGAAAAGGGAAACAGGGATTCTCAGGGTCTCTTAGTTGCCTCAGGGCTCTCAGGGATCTCAGGGTTCGTGCACTGTAGATTTCCTCGTTGATTCTTCCTTTGGACGTGATGTAGCTATACAACAGTTTGAAATTAACTTCTTTCAGCTAAAGCTAAATTTCTTTGTGGTATACACTGAATTCACCATTCTCTTGCATTACCCAATAAGTGTGACCCGGACCTTCAGCTGAAACCACCCCTCGGACAGGTCTAGCCTCTCCTGAGGGTGAAAATACCCAAACAGTTTTACCTAACAAATTCTTTTCTCTAACAACAGGAACTCTATCACCTTCTACTTTCCGTAGCAAATCTGAATGTGCAGGTCCAGCTCGGTTCACTGAACCTATACTATTTACCAGCCAGGTTGCTTGTGCTAAATGTTTTTCCCAGTTTTTCAAAGATCCACCCCCCATGGCTTTAAGAGTGGTCTTCAACAAACCATTGTAGCGTTCAATCTTCCCTGAAGCTGGTGCATAGTAGGGAATGTGGAATATCCACTCAATACCGTGCTCTTTTGCCCAGTTCTTTACAAGGTTGTTCTTGAAATGAGTTCCGTTGTCTGACTCAATCCTCTCTGGAGTTCCGTGTCTCCACAGGATCTGTCTCTCCAGACCGAGAATGGTGTTGCGTGCAGTTGCATGTGGAACTGGATAAGTTTCCAACCATCCAGTGTTTGCCTCTACCATAGTAAGCACGTATTGCTTACCAGAACGAGAACGTGGTAGAGTGATGTAGTCAATCTGCCAAGCTTCACCATACTTGTACTTGGACCATCTGTCACCATACCACAAGGGCTTAAGTCGTTTTGCCTGCTTAATAGCAGCACAAATGTCACAGTCATGGATGACTTGCATGATAGCATCCATGGAAATGTCTATGGATCTGTCACGAGCCCATTGGTATGTTGCATCTCTGCCTTGATGTCCTGACGAATCATGAGCCCACCGAGCTAAGAATATCTCACCTCGGTGTTTCCAGTCAGATCAAGATTAGAGTCCATGTCTACTTGAGAAACTCTTGCAGCTAGATCTGCCTGATGGTTGTGTTGCTGTTCCTCAGTAGCTTTGCTCTTAGGAATGTGAGCATCGATGTGTCTCACCTTCACTGGAATTCTCTCGATTCGATCAGCAATGTCCTGCCACAGATTGGCTGCCCAAATGGGTTTTCCTTTCCTCTGCCAACCACTCTTCTTCCAGTTCTTTAGCCAACCCCACAGAGCACTGGCTACCATCCATGAGTCGGTGTAGAGATAAAGCTTTGGCCATCTCTCACGTTCAGCCACGTCGAGAGCTAGCTGGACAGCTTTTACCTCTGCAAACTGACTGGATTCTCCTTCTCCATCTTTCGCCTCTGCAACTCGGCGTGTTGGACTCCACACTGCAGACTTCCACCTTTGCTTGTTTCCTACAAGACGACAGGAACCGTCTGTGAACAAAGCATATTTCTTTTCATCATCAGAAAGGTCATTGTAAGGAGGAGCTTCCTCAGCACGAGTTACTTTCTCCTCTGGAGGTTTAGCACAGTTGATGCCTTCAGGCCAACTTGAGATCACCTCCACTAGACCAGGTCTTTCAAGATTTCCCATTCGAGCTCTCTGTGTTATCAGAGCCATCCACTTAGACCAGGTTGAGTCTGTGGCATGATGTGGTGTGGATCCTTTGCCTTTGAACATCCAATTCAAAACTGGTAATCTGGGAGCTAAGAGAAGTTGTGATTCAGTTCCAATCACTTCAGAAGATGCTTTTACTCCTTCATAGGCAGCTAAGATTTCTTTCTCTGTTGGAGTATAATTAGCCTCTGAACCTCTGTAACCTCGACTCCAGAAACCAAGAGGTCGTCCACATGTCTCACCTGGAGCTTTTTGCCACAAGCACCAGGTTGGACCATTGTCACTTGCAGCCGTGTACAAAATGTTTTTAATGTCTGGACCATCTCGGACAGGTCCCAGACCCATTGCTTGAATTACTTCTTGCTTTATCTGGTCAAAGGCTTCTTGTTGTTCAGGTCCCCAGTGGAAATGGTTTCTCTTTCGAGTCACATCATACAGAGGTTTCACAATCTGACTGTATCCAGGAATGGGCAGTCTCCAGAATCCCACTATCCCCAAGAAACGTAGGGTCTCTTGCTTGTTTGTGGGACTTGCCATGGTAGAGACTCTATTTACCACATCCACTGGAATGTGTCGGCATCCATCCTGCCACCGCACTCCCAGAAACTGAATCTCTGTGGTAGGTCCTTTCACCTTGTCTCGTTTGATGGCAAAACCTGCATTCAGAAGAATGTCAATGATTTTGTTACCTTTCTCGAAGACTTCCTCAGCAGTTTTACCCCAGACAATGATATCATCGATGAACTGGATGTGTTCTGGAGCACCGCCTTTCTCCAGAGCATCGTGGATCACTGCATGACAGATGCTTGAGCTGTGGATCCAGCCCATTGGCAGTCTGTTGAAAGTGTACTGGATTCTTCTCCAGGTGAAAGCAAACTGAGGCCTGCATTCCTCTGCTATGGGAATAGAGAAAAATGCATTAGCAATGTCTATGGTAGCATACCATTTGGCCTCTTTGGATTCCAGCTCATACTGTAGCTCCATCATGTCTGGTACTGCTGCACTCATAGGTGGTGTTACTTCATTCAGGGCTCGGTAGTCTACCGTCAGACGCCAGTCTCCATTCTGCTTCCGCACAGGCCACACTGGACTGTTGAAAGGTGAATGAGTTTTGCTGACAACTTTCTGACTTTCCAACTGACGAATCAGATTCTGAATGGGCAACAAAGAGTCACGGTTGGTTCTGTATTGTCTGTGATGCACAGTCTGAGAAGCAACCGGCAATTTAATGTCCTGTATCTTATGTTGTCCCACAACTGCAGATTCATCAGAAAGTTCAGGTCTGGCAGACAGCTTCAATTTTTGTCCATCAATTTCTATAGAAGCTACTCCAAAAGCCCACTTGTAACCTCTAGGGTCTTTGAAACGCCCTTCTCTCAGAAAATCAATTCCCAAAATACAAGGTGCATCAGGTCTGGTCACAACTGTATGCTTCCTCCATTGTTTACCAGTTAGACTTATATTAACCTCGACCTTACTTAACTCTTGAGATCCACCAGTGACTCCCAAAATAGTTATAGACTCTGATCCCTGATAATTTGATGGTATTATGGTGCACTGAGCTCCTGTGTCAACCAAGGCCCTGTACTTCCGAAATTGTGAAGTGCCAGGCCACTGGATGTACACATCCCAATAGATTCTATTATCTCTGCTATCCTTCACCTCCCCCTGGCGGGAGGCAGGGCACCCCTAGTTATGGGGAACATGCGCACATGTGCATTGCACATAGTTTGCAGGGTTATAACTTTGCATGTTATAACTGGAGCCACTGTTGGAGCCATAAGAGTCGTTCTGGGGAACTGTGGAAGTAACAGCTACCCTTCTGGTATTGCTACCTCAGGTTCTGCCACTTTGCAGTTCCCTCAGTCTCCTGAAAAGATTAGAAGTTGGTTGGCCATCCCAGCGGTTCATGTTCTCACCAAACTGATCACGCAGAGTTATCCAAATAGTTCTACGTGATTGCCTTGGTGGTCTGTTTTTGAACGACCTGTTTTGGAATGACCTCCTTGGAGGACGTGTATTCCTGTAATGGGTTGGGGCAGACCCCCTCCCCACCACGCGCAGAAATAACGACTCAGACAAACGGATTGCAAAGGTGATGGAAAGTTTAAATAGAACAGTGAGTGCGTGCAGAAAACTAGAAACACAGTGACAAGAGAGAGACCCAAAACAGACCTAGAGAGATCCCATTCCCGCCTGAGGGTGCACCCAAACCCCCAGGGCTCCTCCTTCCCCCCCCCCACTGCTAGGCTAGTCTCAGCTGGCCAGATCTGAGACTGCCCATCCCCCCGTGGCCTTGGGCCTAACCAGGCCCATGGCCGGGAGATCTCTCCCCTAGTTACCGGGTGGCGAGGAGGAAGGAAAGAGGAAGTGCCAGACCCCACCGTGAAACTTATAGTGGTGCAAGGGATCATGGTAGGAAATAACCTAATTTCCTGTGTCCACCCACTGGGCTGGACTTCTGGACACAGGAAACACCCCTGTAACAGAGGGCACCCAGCCCAAACTACGACAATTCCTCACAGATGAAACTTGTATCCACCTGGAGGAAGAATTGAAATTATCCCTTTGTGCCAATTGGGATATGGAATTTCTAAATTCATCTTTTAACTCTCTTATGCAATTCTGTATATCACCAGACATAGTTTTAATGGCCGACACCAAAGAACCACGTGTCATGCTATCCTCCAATTGTCTCATTTGATCACTGAATTGGCCAACCGTAGGAGAAGCTTCACCATAACTTCTTGACACAATTCTGCTTGCCCGAATGTTTGCATAATTGGAAGGAGCAAGTTTGATGAGCTTTTTAGCAAGACCAATACCCACAGGAATGTCAACAGGATTCAGAGTTTCATGTTCTCCATAGAGTAGCTCTCTAACAACAAATTCTCTCAAGCGCTTAATTCCCTCATCTATGGCAGTCCAGGGTTTAGGATTCCAGGGAAGATCATCTCGGGAAGGGTATCTCAGGGCAACCGCCATTAAAAGGCGTATCCACAGATTAACCTTACCAAGAGCTTCACCTAGATGTCTATCTATTCCATTGTCCCTTGAGAGAGTTCCTAACTGAGCTGCTGACTGGTCTCCAACAGTTAGAGCTGAAGCACCTGTATCATAACACCTACTAAGCCAAGCTAGAACTGGCTCCTTATCTGCCCTGGGCTGTGGCTGGGGCTGGGCTGGGCTGGGGCAGGGCTGGGGCTGGGGCTGGGGCTGGGTCCAGGGCTGCGGCTGGGCTGGGGCTGCGGCTGGGGTGAGGGCAGGGCTGGGGTAGGGCTGGGGATGGGGGCTGGGCTGGGGCAGGGCTGGGGCTGGGTTGGGGGCAGGGCTGGGGCTGGGCTGGGGCTGGGGCAGTACTGTGGCCCGGGGGCTCGAACCAAGTCTTGGGCAGGCCTGGGGCCGGGGCTGGGGCAGGACTGGGGCACGGCTGGGGCTGGGGCCTGGGATGGGGCAGGATTGGGGCTGGGGCAGGGGCCAGGGCTGGGCTGGGATGGGGGCAGGGCTGGGGCTGGGTCCAGGGCTGGGGCTGGGCTAAGGGCAGCACTGGGCTAGGCCTGGGGCTGGGGCAAGGCTAGATTAGGGCTGGGCTGGGGCAGGGCTGGACCCCAGGCTGGGGCAGGGCTGGGGTAGGGCTGGGGTTGGGGCTGGGCTGGGGCTGGGTCCAGGGCTGGGGCTGGGCTGGGGCTGGGGCAGGCCTGGGGCTGTGGCTGGGTTGGGGCTGGGCTGTGGCTGGGGCTGAGCTGGGCCAGGGCTGGGGCTGGGGCTGGGCTGGAGCTGGGGCTGGACTGGGGCAGGGCTGGGGCTGGGGCTGGGACTGGGTCCAGGGCTGGGGCTGGGCTGTGGCTGGGGCTGGGTTGGGCTGGGGCAGGGCTGGGGCTGGGGCTGGGTCCAGGGCTGGGGTTGGGCTGGGGCTGCGGCTTGGGTGAGGGCAGGGCTGGGGCAGGCCTGGGAATGGGGGCTGGGCTGGGGCAGGACTGGGGCTGGGCTGGGACCAGGACTGGCCTGGGGCGGGGACTGGGGGAGGGCTGGAGCCGGGGCTGGGGCTGGGGCTAGGGCAGGACTAGGCTGGAGGCTAGGCCTTGGCCTGGGGCTGGGCTGGGGGCAGGGCTAGGGCTGGGGCTGGAACCAAGTCTATGGCTGGGCCTTGGGCCGGGGCTGGGGCAGGACTGGGGCTGGGGCAGGGCTGGGGCCGGGGCTGGGGCAGGGCTCGGGCCAGGCTGGGGCTGGGGCTGGGCTGAGGGCAGAGCTGGGGCAGGGCTGGGGCTGGGGCTGGGCTGGGGATGAGGGTGGGGCTGGGCTGGGGTGTGGGCTGGGCCTGGGGCAGGGCTGGACCCGAGGCTGGTGCAGGGCTGGTGTAGGGCTGGGGCTGGGGCTGGGCTGGGGCTGAGGCTGGGTCCAGGGCTGTGGCTGGGCTGTGGCTGGGCTGGGGCAGGCCTGGGGCTGTGGCTGGGTTGGGGCTGGGCTGTGGCTGGGGCTGAGCTGGGCCAGGGCTAGGGCTGGGGCTGGGCTGGGGCTGGGGCTGGACTGGGGCAGGGCTGGGGCTGGGGCTGGGACTGGGTCCAGGGCTGGGGCTGGGCTGTGGCTGGGGCTGAGCTGGGCCAGAGCTGGGGCTGGGGCTGGGCTGGGGCTGGGGCTGGACTGGGGCAGGGCTGGGGCTGGTGCTGTGGCTGGGGCTGTGGCTGTGGCTGGGGCTAGGGCTGGGTCCAGGGCTGGAGCAGGGCTGGGGCCGGGCTGGGGGCAGGGCTGGTCTAGAGCTGGGAATGGGGCAGGGCTGGAGCTGCGGCTGGGCCTGGGGCAGGGCTGGTGCTGGGCTGGGGGCAGGGCTGGGCTAGCACTGAGCTGGGGCCGGGGCTGGGGCTGGGGCTGGGCTGGGTCCGAGGCTGGGCTGGGTCCGGGGCTGGGCTGGAGCTGGGGCTGGACAGGGCTGGGTCTGTGTCTGGGGCTGGGGCGGGGATTGGGGCAGGGCTAGGGCTGGGGCTGGGCTTGGGCCGAGTCTGGGGCCGGGGCTGGGGCCGGGGCTGGGGCAGGGCTGGTGCCGAGGGTGGGGCTGGGGCTGGGGCTGGGGCTGGGGCTGCGGACAGGGCTGGGGCTAGGGCTGGGCCTGGGGCAGGGCTGGGCTAGTGCTGGGCTGGGGCCGAGGCTGAGGCTGGGGCTGGGGTCAGGGATGGGGATGGGGCTGGGCTGGGCTGGGGGCCAATATGGGGCTGTTGCTGGGGCTGGGGCTTGGGCTGGGGTGAGGGCTGGGTCTAACGCTGGGGCTGGGCTGATGGCAGGGATGAGGTAGGGCTGGGAATGGGGCAGGGCTAGGTTAGGGCTGGCCTGGGGCTGGGGCTGGGGCTGGGGCAGGGCTGGGGCTGGGCTGGGCCTGGGACAGGGCTGGGCTCGAGGCTGGGGCAGGGCTGGGGTAGGGCTGGAGCCGGGGCTGGGAGCAGGGCTGGATCTGAGGTTGAGGCCGGGGCTGGGGCTGGGCTGGGTGCAGGGCTGGGGCTGGGGCTGGACCCAAGCCTTGGGCAGGGCTGGGGCTAGGGCTGGGGCCGGGGCTGGGGCAGGACTGGGGCTGGGGCAGGGCTGGGGACGGGGCTGGGGCTGGGGCTGGGCTGGGGGCAGGGATGGGGCTGGGCCTGGGCTGTGGCTGGGGCCGAGGCAGTGGCTGGGACTGGGGCAGGGCTGGGGCTGTGCTGGGGACAGGGCTGGGGGCGGGGCTGGGGCAGGGATGGGGCGGGGGCTGGGCTGTGGCTGGGGCTGGGGCCAGGGCTGTGGTCGGGGCTGGGGCAGGGCTGGGGCTGGGGCTGGGTCCAGGGCTGGGGCAGGGCTAGGGCTGGGGCTGGGGCAGGGCTGGGGCCGGGGCTGGGGCTGGGGCTGTGTCTCGGGCAGGGCTGGGGCCGGGTCTGGGGCACGGCTCGGGCCAGGCTTGGGCTGGGGCTGGGCTGAGGGCAGGGCTGGGGCAGGGCTGGGGCTGGGGCTGGGCTGGGGATGAGGCTGGGGCTGGGCTGGGGTCTGGGCTGGGCCTGGGGCTGGGCTCGACCCGAGGCTGGGGCATGGCTGGTGTAGGGCTGGGGCTGGGGCTGGGCTGGGTGCAGGGCTGGGGCTGGGGCTGAACCCAAGCCTTGGGCAGGGCTGGGGCTAGGGCTGGGGCTGGGGCTGGGGCAGGACTGGGGCTGGGGCAGGGCTGGGGACGGGGCTGGGGCTGGGGCTGGGCTGGGGGCAGGGCTGGGGCTGGGCCTGGGCTGTGGCTGGGGCCGGGGCTGTGGCTGGGACTGGGGCAGGGCTGGGGCTGTGGCTGGGGACAGGGCTGGGGGCGGGGCTGGGGCAGGGATGGGGCAGGGGCTGGGCTGTGGCAGGGGCCAGGGCTGTGGTCGGGGCTGGGGCAGGGCTGGGGCTGGGGCTGGGTCCAGGGCTGGGGCAGGGCTGGGGCTGGGGCTGGGGCTGGGGCCGGGGCTGGGGCTGGGGATGGGGCTGGGTCTCGGGCAGGGCTGGGGCCAGGTCTGGGGCAGGGCTGGGGCCAGGGTGGGGCTGGGGCTGGGCTGGGGATGAGGGTGGGGCTGGGCTGGGGTCTGGGCTGGGCCTGGGGCTGGGCTGGACCCGAGGCTGGGGCATGGTTGGTGTAGGGCTGGGGCTGGGCTGGGGGCAGGGCTGGGGATGGGGCAGGGCTGGGCTGGGGGAACGGATGGAGCTGGGGCTGGGGCTGGGGCAGGGCTGGGCCTGGGCTGGGACTGGGACTGGGCTGGGGTAGGGCTGGAACTGGGACTGGACTGGGGCCAAGGTTGGGGCTGGGGCTGGGGCTGGGGCTGGAACCAATGTTTGGGCAGGGCTGGGGCTGGGGCTGGAACCAAGATTTGGGCAGGGCTGGAGCTGGGGCTGGAGCATCGTTGGTGCTGGGCTGTGGCTGGGGCTGGGGACAGGGCTGGGGCCGGGCTGGGGCTGGGGCTGGGCTGGGCTAGGGCTGGGGCCGGGGCTGGTCTGGGGCCGAGGGTAGGGCTGGGGCTGGGGCTGGGGCTGAGGGCAGGGCTGGGCTAGGGCTGGGGCTGGGCTGTGGCTGGGGCTGGGGACAGGGCTGGGGCCGGGCTGGGGCTGGGTAGGGCCCGGGGCTGGGGCAGGGCTGGTGCTGGGCTGGGGGCAGGGCTGGGCTAGTACTGAGCTGGGGCCGGGGCTGGGGCTGGGGCGGGGCTGGGGCTGGGCTGGGTACGGGTCGGGGCTGGAGCTGGGGCTGGAAAGGGCTGGGTCTGTGTCTGGGGCTGGGGTGGGGACTGGGGCAGGGCTAGGGCTGGGGCTGGGCTGGGGCTGGGGCTGGGACTGGGGCAGGGCTGGGGCAGGGCTGGGGCTGGGCTGGGCCTGGGACAGGGCTGGGCTCGAGGCTGGGGCAGGGCTGGGGTAGGGCTGGAGCCGGGGCTGGGAGCAGGGCTGGATCTGAGGTTGAGGCCGGGGCTGGGGCTGGGCTGGGTGCAGGGCTGGGGCTGGGGCTGGACCCAAGCCTTGGGCAGGGCTGGGGCTAGGGCTGGGGCCGGGGCTGGGGCAGGACTGGGGCTGGGGCAGGGCTGGGGACGGGGCTGGGGCTGGGGCTGGGCTGGGGGCAGGGATGGGGCTGGGCCTGGGCTGTGGCTGGGGCCGAGGCAGTGGCTGGGACTGGGGCAGGGCTGGGGCTGTGCTGGGGACAGGGCTGGAAGCGGGGCTGGGGCAGGGATGGGGCGGGGGCTGGGCTGTGGCTGGGGCTGGGGCCAGGGCTGTGGTCGGGGCTGGGGCAGGGCTGGGGCTGGGGCTGGGTCCAGGGCTGGGGCAGGGCTAGGGCTGGGGCTCGGGCAGGGCTGGGGCCGGGGCTGGGGCTGGGGCTGTGTCTCGGGCAGGGCTGGGGCCGGGTCTGGGGCACGGCTCGGGCCAGGCTTGGGCTGGGGCTGGGCTGAGGGCAGGGCTGGGGCAGGGCTGGGGCTGGGGCTGGGCTGGGGATGAGGGTGGGGCTGGGCTGGGGTCTGGGCTGGGCCTGGGGCTGGGCTGGACCCGAGGCTGGGGCATGGCTGGTGTAGGGCTGGGGCTGGGGCTGGGCTGGGGGCAGGGCTGGGGATGGGGCAGGGCTGGGGCGGGGCTGGGGCTGGGCTGGGTATGGGGCGGGGCTGGAGCTGGGGCTGGAAAGGGCTGGGTCTGTGTCTGGGGCTGGGGTGGGGACTGGGGCAGGGCTAGGGCTGGGGCTGGGCTGGGGCCGAGTCTGGGGCCAGGGCTGGGGCTGGGGCTGGGGCAGGGCTGGTGCTGAGGCTGGGACCAGGGCTGGGGCTGGGCTGGGGCCGAGTCTGGGGCCAGGGCTGGGGCTGGGGCTGGGGCAGGGCTGGTGCTGAGGCTGGGACCAGGGCTGGGGCTGGGCTGGGCCTGGGTCCAGGCCTGTGGTCGGGGCTGGGGCTGGGGCAGGGCTGGGGCTGGGGCTGGGGCTGGGCTGGGGCTGCAGCTGGGGTGAGGGCAAGGCTGGGGTAGGGCTGGGGATGGGGGCTGGGCTGGGGCAGGACTGGGGCTGGGGCCGGGCTGAGGCTGGGCTGAGGGCAGGGCTGGGCTAGGGCTGGGCCTGGGGCAGGGCTGGGCTAGGGCTGGGTACGGGGCGGGGCTGGAGCTGGGGCTGGAAAGGGCTGGGTCTGTGTCTGGGGCTGGGGTGGGGACTGGGGCAGGGCTAGGGCTGGGGCTGGGCTGGGGCCGAGTCTGGGGCCGGGGCTGGGGCCAGGGCTGGGGCAGGGCTGGTGCTGAGGGTGGGGCTGGGGCTGGGGCTGGGGCTGGGGATGGGGCTGGGTCTCGGGCAGGGCTGGGGCCGGGTCTGGGGCAGGGCTCGGGCCAGGCTGGGGCTGGGGCTGGGCTGGGGATGAGGGGGGGGCTGGGCTGGGGTCTGGGCTGGGCCTGGGGCTGGGCTGGACCCGAGGCTGGGGCATGGCTGGTGTAGGCCTGGGGCTGGGGCTGGGCTGGGGGCAGGGCTGGGGATGGGGCAGGGCTGGGCTGGGGGAACGGATGGGGCTGGGGCTGGGGCAGGGCTGGGCCTGGGCTTGGACCGGGACTGGGCTGGGGTAGGGCTGGGGCCGAGTCTGGGGCCGGGGCTGGGGCTGGGCTGGTGCCGAGGATTCGGCTGGAGCTGGGGCTGGGGCTGGAACCAAGGTTTGGGCAGGGCTGGGGCTGGGGCTGGGGCCGGGGCTGGGGCTGGGGCTGGAGCATCGTTGGTGCTGGGCTGTGGCTGTGGCTGGGGACAGGGCTGGGGGCAGGGCTGGGGCAGGGATGGGGCGGGGGCTGGGCTGTGGCTGGGGCCAGGGCTGTGGTCGGGGCTGGGGCAGGGCTGGGTCCAGGGCTGGGGGCAGGGCTGGGTCCAGGGCTGGGTCCAGGGCTGGGGCAGGGCTGGGGCTGGGGCAGGGCTGGGGCGGGGACTGGGGCAAGGCTGGGGCTGGGGCTGGGCTGGGGCTTGGGCTGGGGCTGGGCTGGGGCTGGTGCTGGGCTGGGCCTGGGGCAAGGCTGGGCCTGGTTTCTGGGGCAGGGCTGGGGTAGGGCAGGGCTGGGCTGAGGCCGAGGGTGGGGCTGGGGCTGGGGCTGGGGCCTGGCTGGAGCTGGGCTGAGGGCAGGGCTGGGGTCAGGGCTGGAACCAAGTTTAGGGCAGGGCTGGGGCTGGGGCTGGGGCTGGGGCCTGAGGGTAGGGCTGAGCTAGGGCTGGGGCTGGGGTAGGGCTGGGGCTCGGCTGGGACCAGGACTGGCCTGGGACGGGGACTGGGGGAGGGCTGGGGCTGGGGCTGGGGCCTGGGCTAGGGCAGGACTAGGCTGGAGGCTGGGTCTTGGGCTGGGGCTGGGCTTGGGGCAGGGCTGGGGCTGGGGCTGGAACCAAGTCTATGGCTGGGCTGGGGCCGGGGCTGGGGCAGGACTGGGGCTGGGGCAGGGCTGGGGCCGGGGCTGGGGCAGGGCTCGGGCCAGGCTGGGGCTGGGGCTGGGCTGAGGGCAGGGCTGGGGCAGGGCTGGGGCTGGGGCTGGGCTGAGGATGAGGATGGGGCTGGGCTGGGGTGTGGGCTGTGCCTGGGGCAGGGCTGGACCCGAGGCTGGTGCAGGGCTGGTGTAGGGCTGGGGCTGGGGCTGGGCTGGGGCTGGGGCTGGGTCCAGGGCTGGGGCTGGGCTGTGGCTGGGGCTGGGTGGGGCAGGCCTGGTGCTGTGGCTGGGCTGGGGCAGGGCTGGGGCAGGGCTGGGGCAGGGCTGGGGATGGGGGCTGGGATGGGGTAGGACTGGGGCTGGGGCAGGGGCCGGGGCTGGGGACAGGGCTGGTGCCGAGGGTGGGGCTGGGGTGGGGCTGGGGCTGGGGCTGCGGACAGGGCTGGGGCTAGGGCTGAGTTAGGGGTAGGGCTGGGGCTGTGCTGGGGCCGGAGTTGGGGCAGGGTTGGGGCTAGGCTGGGGCTGGGGCTGGGCTGGGGCTGCGCTGGGGCTGGGGACAGGGCTGGGGATGAGGGTGGGGCTGGGCTGGGGTCTGGGCTGGGCCTGGGGCAGGGCTGGGCCCGAGGCTGGGGCAGGGCTGGGGTAGGGCTGGGGTTGGGGCTGGGGCTGGGCTGGGGCTGCGACTGGGGTGAGGGCTGGGGCTGGGGCTGGGTGCAGGGCTAGGGCTGAGGCTGGGCTGGGGCTGGGTCTGGGACCAGGGCTGGGGCTGGGCTGGGCCTGGGTCCAGGGCTGGGTCTGGGTTGGGGCCGGGGCTGGGGCTGGGGCAGGACTAGGCTGTAGGCTGGGCCTTGGGCTGGGGCTGTGTTGTTGGGGTTTGTTTTGAGCAAGAGGGGACATGGGTCCCAGGAACACCTGTGCAATTCAGGCCTTGAAGAATTCTCTGTTGATAATATAGTGGCAGAGTAGGAGATGTGAGAAAGTGCTGATTGCTTGGTATGCTGAAGTCCAGCTGCCCCTGAGATGGGAGGTAAGCAAGATAAGGAGGAGGCGAGATCTGGGAAAGAGAGCAATTAGGCCGGATAGAAGAATTCCACAGAGTTGTGAAAACAATGATGTAACCTGTTAGAGAGCAACCAATAGTATGTTGCCAAGTGGGCATAATTATAGCAAACTGTATATAAGATGTGTCTGATGCTCAATAAAGTTGGAATCCGCTGATCAAATTGGTCGAATAAGCGGCCCCCTTCTTGCAGTAAGTGGCGCTCGAACACGGGACCCTAATGAAGACAAACGTTAGGGTTTAAGAAGTTCTTCGGGACTTGGGAGATTCGCAGTAAGCCGGGAGGCAAGAAGACGGCCGGCCCGGGATAGCAGTACCGGAGGCTGCAAGAAAAGGGAAGACAGCCTTGAAGCCGAAGATGCTGTAGAGCCGGAAACTGCTTAAACGAGGACTGTGCCCACAGGTATTAACTTTTAAATACGGATATGGATAGGCAGGCAGCGTATGATTTATTTATATGCTTTTTAGAAAAGCGACAGTGTAAGTTAAATTTTACAAAGGAGTTGGTGCCGCTGTTAAGCTATGCAGAAGTTAGGATATTTTAAGGACCCAAATGCGGTGTTTGAAAGATTGCAGTGGAAAAAGTCTGGACAAGACTTGTGGCTGCATGGCTTAGATGATGAAAAACGAGCAAAGGAGTGTGGAAAATGGTGGAAGATGGTTATGACAGCATTGGATCAGCATCGTGCTGAGCAAATGGCAGCTTATCAAGCCAGGGTACGATTAGATTATACGGACCCAAATGGAGCAAGTGTTACACATGCTGGGTTGCCTTTGTCAGAAGAGGTTCAGGATTATTTAAGAAAGGAGAAGGCTGCGTGTGTAAAAGGGCTAGGTGGCAGAGTTGAATTACAATCTGTAACACAGGACTCTGCTGAGGAGCCTTCCCCGTCTCTTTTAGCTGAGCAAATTGTACAGGAAAAGAAAGTAGGTGAGGGAGAGAAGACAAACAGGGCGGTAGATCCTGGAGGTGGTGTTAAAGATCATGCAAGAAAGCACGCAGAGTATTGGCGAAAGGTTGCAGAACACTTAAATACCGAAGGAGATCAGGAAGGGCTTAGCCGGCTGGCTGCTTCACATCAAGCTTTTCCAGTAATGTATACACAGGTCCCTGGGGAGCAAAATGTTTTTCAGGCTGATGTAACCCAATTGCCATGGAAATTGTTATCTCAATTAAGACAGACTGCGAGTCAGTTTGGGGTTCAATCTGAACCAGCTAGACAGATGATTGATTTTATTTACATGAACTATAATATGTTGCCTAGAGATTCTTATAATGTTATGAAGCTGATCCTAACAGCATCTCAATTTATGACATTTTTGAATGAGTGGGAACACCTAGCTAGACAATCAGCTGGAGTACAAAGACAGCAAAACGATCCATTATTTGGTGTAACAGTAGATCAGTTGTGTGGAACGGGACAGTATGAGAGACCAGAGTTACAGGCACTTTTACAGCCGCCTGTTTTGCAAGCATCAGCCCAGATAGTGAGGATGGCTTTTGACAAGCAGAAGGATGGAAATGCAAATCCTCACTATATGGGAATTAAGCAAGGTAGACAGGAACCTCTTGGTGAATTTGTAGATAAGTTGCTTGCCGCACTTAGAGCAGCAAGCGTAGGAGAAGGTATCCGAGAGGCAATTTTAAGGCAGTGTTTAATGCAGAATGGGAACCAGCAGACGCAACAGCTTATTACATCAGCAGATCCTAGATGGACGGTAGCCGAATTGTTGCAGAGGGCTCAGGACTTGCCAAGCAATCCGATGGCCATGTTGACGGAGGTGATTGATAAGGGATTACAAAAACAGGCTGAGGTGTTGTCAATGACAATGACAAAACAGCTTGAGCATAGTCAGCAGGTTATGGCAGCCTTAGTACCTTTGCGCACAAACTCGAAAGGGCAAGGCCGACCCTATAAGCAGTCATCAGACGAAATACAGTGTCATCGAAAAGCGTAAGGCGGAGATATTGTCTAAAGTAATGCCTGGACTTTTGGCCCATAGATCCGCTTTAGGGCATTTCCCTAGCGGAGATAGTTATTTTGATGAAGCTTGTTGGAGAGAATACAGGAACAAGTTGTGGGACTTGGTTATAGATGGTGATAAAACTGCTATAAAGCTGCAAAAGTCTTGGCGAGAATGCATGAACTGTGTTAAAACCTACAAACTGAAACAGCGAATGGCTGCTGCAGTTAGAGCAACTTTGTCAGGACGAGATGCAGCGCCAGGTGTATCTGAGTTGCAGCTGAAAGATGTGTCTGAGAACTGTCGACCGATCGACCGGGGCCGCCCCCGATACATCTTGCGGCGACCACACCGCGTTTACCAGCCGTCACCACTGCCGTTTGCACACAGCGGGGAACCTTCCTCTGACATCGCCAGCGACGGCTCGGATTCGGAAGACAACACCGGCAGCGAGGAATTCAAACAGCGCCGACTTTGCTTTACGGCCCCTCTTAGAAAAAATGGAGCGCTTGGAGGCTCGCGGTTACAGCGTTCCTGCCACCGCACTCCTCCCGCGAGCCCTGCCGGCCCCCGCGGATACCGACGGCTCCGACCA
Organism: Melanerpes formicivorus; assembly: GCF_026170545.1. Lineage (NCBI taxonomy): Eukaryota > Metazoa > Chordata > Aves > Piciformes > Picidae > Melanerpes > Melanerpes formicivorus. The sequence goes on from NW_027142912.1 coordinate 80,847, forward strand.
AGGCGGTACCGGCTGACGCACCACCGACACCGACAGCGCCGACAGTAGCAGCGGAGCAGCTGCCATGGCAGCAGCCCCCACCCCTTTTCCCCGCAGCGGCTTTAGCCGCACTACTCTGTTTTGATTTAAAGCAACAGTACTCATTTTGTCATTTCTGATTGTAACGTCTTTCAGAGATTTGTTATTCAGAGTTTTGTTAAGTTTTTCTAATAAGCATAATGAATAGGTAAGCATTTGGTATTTATAAGTACTTAGTACATAGTAATTGCAGTAAGGTGTATGCACTTAGTTAAGAGTTCAAATTGTAAGATTTTCTTTTGGTTTGAACCTTCTTAGTTGTCTGCCTAGGCATTTCAAAGGAGCTCCATGTAATATAGTTAAGGAATGTATAAACAGGTTTTAATTTTGGAAAGTGTTTTTTTAGTTAATGTAACAATTTTATTTCTTTTTAGACACTGATTTGATGGATTAATTTTAACATAGTTTTTTAAGGACTTAAGGATTTTTTGGTATTAGCATAAGTTAAGGTTTGTAGTAAATAGGTATTAATTTTAACAACTATTCCTTCACTAATGTGCAGAAGAACCAAGACTAAGAGGAAACAGCATTTCCCATGAAGTCAAACATCGATCACAATAACTGTTATGATAATCTGGGGTCAAAAGTATGATCAAAAAAATATTTTGTCCTGAATGCTGAATTTGAAAATAGGCAGTTTGGGCTGGTAAATACAGAAAACCTATTTTGTGGTGAGGAAAAGGATTTAAATCCCCATGGAAAATTATTGAAATGGATTGGCATAAGTGGGAAATAAAGACTAGAGAAATTTTAGTTGGGAAATATCAGGGATAATTAAAAGGATTAGTAAAAAGAAAAGTAAGAGACATAAGATTTTGAAGGAAGAGGAATTGAAATAACAAAAGCACAATGGGAAATGGTGAACAAACTAACCAAGGAAGTAGAGAAGAGACTCCAAATGGAATTTTGAAGTGGGTTAAGGAGTTAAAAAATCTGTAGGGCTCCTGAAGAATGTAACTGCTGCCGAGAAGAAAATACACCCGGCTGCTGGTTGCACCCCAGCAGGCCGAGGAGGCAGAGTTCACATATACTGGTGGAGCCTAATTTTGATCCTAACCCTATTTGTACATAAGTAGTCCAATCGAAATCAAAAACCACGTTCCCATGTGTGGAATCTTGATCAGACCGGAGAGAAAAGACTTGAACTTGAAAAAGCAATGGTAAATTTTTCTGCTACAGTTGAAATTATGATGAATGCAAGCATAGATGCAATAAAAGTGCAGCAAATTGAAATCAATAGTCTCTCAAAAATATCTACTCAGAATAGATTAGCTTTGGATTTTTTATATGTTAAGGAGGGGGATGTATGTGTAGTCATAAATGTAAGTTGTTGTAGTTATGTTAATCTAGATAAACGAGTGGAAACAGATTTACAGGCGATTGTAAACTACAATCAGATGTTACATCAGATTTCTTTAGATGATACTTCTTGTGGATTTAAAGAAACATGGGATAAATTAACTTTCTGGTTACCAAATTTAAATTGGCTTCAACATTTGTTTGTAATATTGTTGGAACAATTGTAATATTGCTATGCATAATACTCTGCAATTGTTGTTACAAAATACTAAGACCTTTAAGTAAGATTGCTCATGTCAACGAGTTACAAGTAGAGAATTATGATCAGAATGTGATCAGAACAGATGAACTTAATTATAATCCAATTAAGAAGGTTCTGAAATATCTGGAAATTTTAACACAAATCAATGGTGACAAAAAAAAAAAGGGGGGGGGAATTGTGATGAATATACTGGTGATTTGTGTCAAAATTGTAAGACTTAGAGTGCACTGGGATTAAGGGTCAGGATCTTGTGAGGCCTGTTTAGAGGGTAAAGGGAAAGAAACCTATCTTGCAGACTTGCAAGGACACTGTCTGGTTAATTGGAGACATCACAGCTGAGAAGGAGCTGACTTAAAGATAAACATTCAGAACTAGGAATTTGTTTTCTTCAGATAAGAAGCCTGCACAATTGAGCATGCGTGAAAGTGGATGCTTTGACCCTTACCACACTGAATGTAGGGAGAAGGGATTTATATGTTATCTCACCAGTTCGCTATAATTTTACACACCTAGAGGGAAAATCAAAATTCATAACAACACAACATGCATTTTCATTTTCGGTTGAAAACATCAACAAATGGTACCAATAAGAGATCAGTATTACTAGGATGAGCAAAAATGCATTATTATGGGTAATTTTATATTGGGCAAAGCAATGAAGCTCTTTTGCTCTTGCTGATTGCCTGCAAGTTTTCTGTCTGTGAAGCTAGAGCCTGGCCAGATCTACCTTTACAGATTAAGGAAATCTTGCTACCATTAAACAAATTATGATTTTTTACCATCCTAGAGAAAATAAAGATGCAACATAACAGGTAATAATGAATTGATTGAACTTTTTCAGACGTGTCTGATAGGGATACCCAGACTTAATGTAAATATGTTTGTTAATTATAGTAGTAAGTTTTAAGGTTCTTAGGTATCATTATACTCATTTTGATTATTGTTAAGCTTGTTATAATTGTATTATGCAAAGTGTTCAAAGAATAGCCTCCAAGGCCTTACTTGCACAAAAGAAAACCGGGGGAAATTGTTGTGGATTGTTTTGAGCAAGAGGGGACATGGGTCCCAGGAACACCTGTGCAATTCAGGCCTTGAAGAATTCTCTGTTGATAATATAGTGGCGCCATAAGAGATGTGAGAAAGTGCTGATTGCTTGGTATGCTGAAGTCCAGCTGCCCCTGAGAAGGGAGGCAAGCAAGATAAGGAGGAGGCGAGATCTGGGAAAGAGAGCAATTAGGCCGGATAGAAGAATTCCACAGAGTTGTGAAAACAATGATGTAACCTTTTAGAGAGCAACCAATAGTATGTTGCCAAGTGGGCATAATTATAGCAAACTGTATATAAGATGTGTCTGATGCTCAATAAAGTTGGATTCCGCTGATCAAATTGGTCGAATAAGCGGCCCCTTCTTGCAGTACCAACCCTGCCCCAGCCCTAGGGCTGCCCCAGCCCTGCCCTAGCTCCAGCCCTGCCTCCAGCGTATCCCTGTCCCAGCCACGGCCCAGGCCCCGGCCCCATCCCCAGCCCTGCCCCAGCCCTACCCCAGCCCTGCCCCAGCCCAGCCCCAACCCTGCCCCAGCCCCAGCCCCAGCCGCAGCCCTGCCCCAGCACTGCCCCAGCCCAGCCCCAGCCCAGCCCCCAGCCATGGCCCCAGCCCAGCCCCAGCTCGCTTCCAGGCTCCAGCCCAGCCCCAGCCCCAGCCCAGCCCCATCCCCAGCAGTAGCCCTGCACCGGCCTCCACCCCAGCCCCAGCCCTTGTCCCAACCCAGCCCTAGCCCTGCCCCAGCCCCAGCCCCAGCCCTGCCCCAGCCCTGCCCAAGCCCTGCCCCAGCCCCAGCCCAGCCTCAGCCCCAGCCCAGCCTCCAGCCCAACCCTGCCCCAGCACCAGCCCTGCCCCAGCCATGCCCCAGCCCCAGCCCAGTCCCAGCCCAGCCCCAAGCCCCAGCCCCACGGCTGCCCCAGCCATGGCCCCTCAGCCCAGCCCCAGCCCCAGCCCAGCCCCATGCCGAGCCGTAGCCCTGCACTGGCCTCCACCCCAGCCCCAGCCCTGCCCCAGCCCCGGCCCTAGACGGGCCCCAGCCACAACCCAGGACCCAGCCCCCAGCCCTGCCCCAGCCCTGCACCAGCTCTGCCCCAGCCCTGGCCCTAGCCACAGCCCTGCCCCAGCCCTGCCCAAGCCCTGCCCCAGCCCCAGCCCAGCCTCAGCCCCAGCCCAGCCTCCAGCCCAACCCTGCCCCAGCCCCAGCCCATTCCCAGCCCAGCCCCCAGCCCCAGCCCCACGGCTGCCCCAGCCATGGCCCCTGCCCAGCCCCAGCCCCAGCCCAGCTCCATGCCCAGCCGTAGCCCTGCACCGGCCTCCACACCAGCCCCAGCCCTGCCACAGCCCCGCCCCAGCCCCGGCCCCAGACCTGCCCCAGCCACAACCCAGGCCCCAGCCCCGGCCCCAGCCCTGCCCCAGCCCAGCCCTGGCCCCAGCCCCTGCCTAGCCCCGGACCCAGCCCTGGCCCCAACCCTTCCACAGCCCTGCCCCAGCGTAGCCCCAGCCCGGCCCCAGCCCCAGCCCAGCCCCCAGTCCCAGCCCCAGCCCCAGCCCCAGGGCTGCCCAAGCCACGGCCCCAGCCCAGACCCAGCCCGGGCCCAGCCCCAGCCCCAGCTCCTGCCCCAGCCCTGGCCCAGCCCCTGCCCCAGCCCTCCCCCTGAACAGCACCAGCCCAGGGCTCTTTCCTCCCCCCCAACCCAGCCTCGGGCCTGGGCAGGCCCAAGGGAGGCGGCTCATGCCATTTTACCTAGGCTGCAGCTGGGGACGAAAGAGCCCTGGAGACCCCGCATGGGCATTTTATAGGGGAGCAGGGCATTATGGGATTGAATACCTGCCTGTGACCACCCCCTGGGCTGGGCCCACCCGTAGGGACCTCCCAGGTGTGTTCTGTGCAGTGGCATCCAGGCCAGCACCCAGCCTAAACCACCACACGCCACCCCTTATTCAGTACCATATTCCCTGCACCCAGAACATATCATCAAATTAGAACTCTTCTGATGACATGTCTAGCAACAGTCCAGGTCTTCATCTGGGCATCCTTCCACACAGTCTCTCATTCATGCTCAAGTACCAGTCCATTCCAGTTCTTCTTCCTCATATGATGCAACCTCCCAGTGACACAGAGTCGTTCTCCTGCAGTGTGAATTCCTTGTGGACTCGTTGGGACATCCTGGTCACCTGGCAATACCTCACAACTTCTCAGCCGAGCCTTTGTTTGCTTTTACAGTTAATCAGTGGCTTTTTTCCACCCCTGGGGCAAGCCGGTCAGAGCAACGACCGCTTTTCTCCATCCCTCCAGGGAGCCTCAGCCGACTGCTTCCAGCTGCGGTCCGAAACTACACAAAGGCACATCGCTGGCACATCACAAGCACATCGCCGACACATCGCAGGCACATCGCCGGCACATCGCCCCCCCCGGGGGGTTCGCGTACCGAGGCATCACCGCATCCGGTTCACAGCCTTCCCCCAGCAGAGGGGCGGCTGCAGCACAACTCGCTGAGAAGAGAAGAGGCGGAGCCAGGTGCTTGGCGCCATTCTCGGAGCATGTCCGAAAACACCAGGGAAAGTTTTACAGCTGCCGCTGCCACTTGAACGCAGCCCGGCTTGGCAGTGCCGCTGCCACTTGAACGCAGCCGGCCCGGCCCCCGCCGTCTCTGTTGCCGCGATGCAGAGTCCAAGTCACCTCCACCCCCTCGGGTTTCAGAAGCCGTCGCTTTCCCGCTCGCCGCGGGAGGCCATCCCCCGCAGCGGCCGTGGGCCGACCCTGCTCTGCTTGCCGCTGCCCCTCCTCCGTTCCGCTCCCTGCCACTCGTCGCTCCGCAGAGAACGAGAAGGAGAAGGCAGGTCTCGCCTTCTTAGGCTAGTTGAGCATTCTTAAGCCGCCCTGGGCAGAAAAGTCACAGAAAGAGCCATCCCTCGCTGTTCCCAAGCAACACGAGGGACTTCCGTGCTATCAGCACGCACCAGGAGTCCTTCTGCAGTCCACAGGAGAGTTCACACAGTCGCCCCAGCAACAAAACTTGAGCCCCCAACTTGCAAACCCAAACCGACGCCCAGAACTAAATTCAAACTCTCCATCTTTTGCAATCGATCTGCAGAGTGGGCACAGCAGCCAGCCCCATGTTGGTGCACCAAAATGTAATGGGTTGGGGCAAACCCCCTCCCCACCGCAGGGCAGAAACAACGACTCAGACAAAGGGATTGCAAAAGGGATGGAAAGTTTAAATAGCAAAACAATTCAAAAACAAACACCAATGAAAGCTTTACAGAGAACCACAAGCACCGTGACAAAGAGAGAGATCCCAGAACATGCCCAAGAGCATCCCATCCCCACCTGGGGGTACACCCAAACCCCCCCCCCCAGGGCTCTTTCCTCCCCCCCAACCCAGCCTCGGGCCTGGGCAGGCCCAAGGGAGGCGGCTCATGCCATTTTACCTAGGCTGTAGCTGGGGATGAAAGAGGAAGTGGAGACCCCACATGGGCATTTTATAGGGGAGCAGGGCATTATGGGATTGAATACCTGCCTGTGACCACCCTCTGGGCTGGGCCCACCCGTAGGGACCTCCCAGGTGTGTTCTGTGCAGTGGCATCCGGGCCAGCACCCAGCCTAAACCACCACAATCAGTCTGTTAGACATGCTGCACTACAGAACTCTTGCTTTTGCTACACAGCTTAGCTTTACCTTGCTTGCTTCTGTGTTTGCAGTAGCATCTTGTATGGGATGAGAACAACTCCCATGACCAGATTGCTCACAAAAACAAAAAGGGGGATTTGTGGCAATGCCAGCGACGAGCAGGGTGAGCAATCTGGCAGTGCAGGCCTAGAGCCTGACATGGTGGTAGGCCATGCTCAGCATAAATGCAGAGTCAGCTAGCAGTGGAGCAAAACAGTGCTGTGCCTGCAGCATGGAACTAAAACAAGACACTGGTAGCTATAAACATGGACAGTTATCTTGGGACAACAGGACATGCACCTGCATCAACAAACCTTGTGTGTCGTTAGTAGTTGGACCAATCATCTGTAATAGTGCAATGTGTGGTCACTCAGAGGGAACCAATGAAGCTGTGCCAACAGGGCACTCCGAGCTTACATAAGTTGCAGCAGTTGCCTTGCTACGCACTTCTGCCTTTCCTGTCTCCTCTTCTTCTACACTTTTACTGTGCTATACTTGCACTACAGGCCTGCTCCATAGGCCTGCACCTCAGGCCTGCACCATCGGCCTGCAACACTGGAACAATAAAGGAACAATACTCGATCACATTGGTCAGTTGTATTGATTCCTATCTCCGTCGCTGATAACCATACTGCTCTGCCTGGCCCTGCCTTGCAAAGCCCTGCCCTGCCCTACCCTGCCTTTCCCTGCCCTGCCCTGCCCAGCACTGCCCTGCCTTGCCCTCGTCTACCTTTCCCTGCCTTCTCTTGCCCTGCCTTGCCCAGCACTGCCCTGCCCTGCCTTGCCCTGCCCTGCTCAGCCTTCCTCTGTCCTGCCCTGCCCTGCCTTGCCCTGCCTTGTGTTGCCCTTTATTGCCCTGCTCTCCCTTCACTTGCACTGCCTTGCTCAGCCCTGTGCTGCCCTGCATTTGCCTGCATTGCCCTGCCTTTCTCAGCCCTCCCCTGCCTTTCCCTGCTCTGCCCTGCCTTGCCCTGCTCTGTCCTGCCTTGCCCTGCCCTGCCCTGCCTTTCCCAGCACTGCCCTGCCCTATCCTACCCTGCCCCCCCCATCCTACCTTCCCTTGTCTTGCCCAGACCTCTGCAGCCCTACCCGGCCCTGCCATGCTCTGCCCTGCCCTGCCCAGCCCTGCCGTGTCCTGCCCTGCCCTACCATGCTTTGCCCTTCCCTGCCCTGCCCTGCTTTGCCCTGTCCTGCCCTGCACTGCCTTGCCCTGCCCTCCCTTCCCTTGCACTGCCTTGCTCAGCCCTGTGCTGCCCTGCATTGTCCTGCCTTGCCCAGCCCTGCCCAGCCCTGCCTTGCCCAGCCCTGCCCAGTCCTGCTTTGCTCTCCCCTGCCCAGCCCCGCCCTAAACTTTCTTGCCCTGCCCTGCCTTCCCAAGCCATGCCTTGCCCAGCCCTGTTTTGCCCTACCTTGCCCTGTCCTGCCCAGTCCTACATTGCCCTGCCCTTCCTGGCTCTGCCTTGCCTTGCCCTGCCCTGCGTTACCCTGCCCTGCCATGCCTATCCCAAACTTGCCCTGTCCTGCCCTGCCTTGCCTTCCCCTGCCCTCCTCTGCCCTGCCCTGCCCAGTCCTACATTGCCCTGCCCTTCCTGGCTCTGCCTTGCCTTGCCCTGCCCTGCGTTACCCTGCCCTGCCATGCCTATCCCAAACTTGCCCTGTCCTGCCCTGCCTTGCCTTCCCCTGCCCTCCTCTGCCCTGCCCTGCCTTCCCCTGTCCTGCCTTGCAATGCCTTGCTCTGCCCTGCCCTGTCTGCCCTGCCTTGCCCAGCACTGCCCTGACCTGCCCTGCCCTGCCTTGCTCTGCCTTGCCCTGCCCTGACTGTTCATGCTTTCAGTTGCCCTGCCCTGCCCTATTGTGCTCTGCCCTGTCCTGCCCTGCCTTGCCCTGCCCTTGCCTGCCCTGCCTTGTCTAGCCTGGGCCTGCCTTGCCCTGCCCTGCCTGGCTGTGCTTTCCCTTGCCCTGCCCTGCCCTATTCTGCACTGCCCTGTCCTCCTTGGTCTTGCCTTGCCCTGCCCTGCCTTGCCCTGCCTAGCCCCACCCTGCTTTGCCATGCCCTGCCCTGCCCAGCCCTGCCATGCCTTGCCTTGTCCTCCCTTGCCCTGCCTTGCCCTGCCCTGCCTTGCCCTTCTCTACCCTGCCCTGCCCTGTCCAGCCTTGCCTTGCCCAGCCCTGCCCTGCCCTGCCTTGTCCAGCACTGCCCTCCCCTGCCCTGCACTGCCTTCCCATGCCTATGCCAAATCTGCCCTCCACTACCCTGCCTTGCCCTGCCCTGCCCTACCCTGCCTTACCCTGCCTTTACCTGTCCTGCCTTGCCCTTCTCTGCCCTGGCTTGCACTGCCCAGCCCTGCCTTGCTCTGTCCTGCCTTGCACTGCCCTGCCCTACTCTGCTTTCACAGCCCTGCCCTGCCCGGCCCTGCCTTGCCCTTCCTTGCCCTGCCCTGCCCTGCCATGCCCTGCCCTGCCCTACTTTGCTCTGCCCTGCCCAGCCCTGCTCTGCCCTGCCCTACCCTGCCTGACTCTGCCCTACCTTGACCTGCCCTGCCTTGCTCTGACCTGATTTACTCTGTCCTGCCCTGCCTTTCTCTGCCCTGCCTTCCCCTGCCCTGCCTTACCCTGCCTTGCCTTGTCCTCCCTTGCCCTGCCTTCCCCTTCCTTGCCCTGCCCAATCCTGCCCAACCCTGCCCTTCCCTGCCTAGCCCTGCTCTGCCCTCCCTTCCCCTGCCCTGCATTTCCCTGCCTTGCTCTGCCCAACCCTGCCCAACCCTTCCCTGCTCTGCTCTGCCTTGCCCTGCCCTGCCTTCCCCTGCCCTGCATTTCCCTGCCTTGCTCTGCCCAACCCTGCCCAACCCTTCCCTGCTCTGCTCTGCCTTGCCCTGCCCTGCCTTGCCCTGCCCTGCCATTCACTGCCTTGCCCTGCCCAATCCTGCCGAACCCTGCCCTACCCTGCCTTACACTGCCCTGGCCTTCCTTCCCCAGCCTTGCCTTCCCCTGCCCTGCCCTGCCCTGCCCTGCCCTGTCCTGCTGTGTATTGTCCAGCCCTGCTCTCTCCTGCCCTGCCCTGCACTGCCTTGCCCTGCGTTGCCCTGCCCTGCCCTTCTCTGCCTTGCCCTGCCCTACCATGACTTGCCATTCCCTGCTTTGCCCTGCCCAGCCCTACCTTACACTGCCCTGTCCTGCCCTCCCCTGCCCTGAACTGCACTGCCCTGCCCTCCCCTGCCCTACCCTGCCCTGCCCTATGCTGCCTCACCATACCCAGCCCTGCCCTCTCTTGCCCAGCCCTACCTTGCCTAGCCTTGCCCTGCCCTGCCTAGCTCTACCTTCTTCTGCCCTGCCGTACCCTGCCTTCACAGCCCTGCCCTGCCCTACCTTGCCCTGCCCTACACTGCCTTACCCTGCCCTGCCCTGCCTTGCCCTGCCCTGCACTACCCTGCCCTACCCTGCCTTGCCCTTTCTTGCCCTGCCCTGCCCTGCCTTCACAGCCTTGCCCTGCCCTACCTTGCCCTGCCCTACCCTGCCTTACCCTGCCCTGCCCTGCCTTGCCCTGCCTTGCCCTGCTCTGCCCTGCTTTGCCCTCCCCTCTCTTGCCCTGCCCTTCCTTGCCCTACCCTGCCTTGCTCTGTCCTGCCTTGCACTGTCCAGCCCTATTCTGCCTTCACAGCCCTGCCCTGCCCGGCCCTGCCTTGCCCATGCTTGCCTTGCCCTGTCCTGTCCTGCTTCTCCTTCCCTGCCTTGATCTGCCTTCCCCAGCCCTGCTGTACCATGCCTTGCCCTGCCCTACCTTGCTCTGCCCTGCCCAACCCTGCATTGCCTTGCCCTGCTCTGCCCTGCCTTACCCTGCCCTGACCTGCCCTGCTTTGCCTTACCCTGTCCTGCCCTGCCCTGTCTTGCCCTGCCCTGCCTTGCCCTGCCCAGCCTTGCCCTTCCCTGCCCTGCCTTCCCCTGCCCTGCCCTGCCCTACCTTGCCCAGCCCTTCCTTGCCCTGCCTTGTCCTGCCCTGCACTGCCTTGCCCTGCCCTACACTGCCTTGCCCTGCCCAGCCCTACGTTACACTACTCTGCCCTGTCCTGCCCTGTCTTGCCCTGCACTGCGTTGCTCTGCCCTGTCTTGCCCTGCCCTGTCCTGCCTCGCCCAGCCCTGCCTTGCCCAGCCTTCCCCAGCTCTGCTCTGCCCTTCCCTGCCCAACCGTGTCCAACCCTGCCTTGCCCTGCCCTGCCTTGCCCTGCCCTGCTGTGGTGGTTTGGAAAGAAGGCCCAGCCTCCTCTCCCCAACAAAGAGGAAAAACAACCACAGCTAACCCATCCGGAGAAGCACGGAAAATGCTATATTTTACAAGCAGTGTGGAGAATGCAGGATATTGACAACATATCCACAGGAATAGACAGCAAAGGAAAAAAACAATAATACAGGACCAAAATTCCCTCCTCCGGAGGAAAAGGGCAGTCATTCATTAAAGCAGAGTGTTAGGAGGCCACACGCTGCTCTGTTCAAGGTCACTCTGGCAGGGAGCCCAAAAGCAGACGAGCTGGAAAGGGAGAAGGAAAGGAGCGAACTGAGGAAAGTTCCAGCTGAACTCAAAACTTAAAGTTGCATTCCACCAATCTACCACTGAAATTCCTTTAGAATATCTGATTATTTTCGTTAATCTTCCAAAACATTCAGCCAGAGTGTCCCAGCACTGTCTCTTTCTTAAAGGCACAGCCTCAAACAGTCACACCTGCCCAGGCCAGCCTTGCCCAGCCCTGCCATGCCCTGCCTTCCCCAACCCTGCCCTTCTTACCCTGCCCTGCCTAGCCCTGCCTTGCCATGACTTCCCCTGCCCTGACTTCACCTGCCTTGCCTTCCACTGCCCTGCCTTGCCCTGCCTTCCCCAGCCCTGCCCTGCCATACCTTGCCCTGCCCTGCATTGCCCAGCCCTGCCATGCCCTGCCTTCCCCAACCCTGCCCTTCTTACCCTGCCCTGTCCTGCCTTGCCATGCCTTCACCTGCCCTGCCTTCACCTGCCTTGCCTTCCCCAGCCCTGCCCTGCCATACCTTGCCCTGCCCTGCCTTGCCCAGCCCTGCCATGCCCTGCCTTCCCCAACCCTGCCCTTCTTACCCTGCCCTGTCCTGCCTTGCCATGTCTTCCACTGCCCTGCCTTCACCTGCCTTGCCTTCCACTGCCCTGCCTTCACTTGCCTTGCCTTCCACTGCCCTGCCTTGCCTTGCCTTCCCCAGCCCTGCCCTGCCATACCTTGCCCTGCCCTGCCCTACCTGCCCCTGCCCTGCCTTGCCCTGCCTTCCCCAGTCCTGCCCTGCCCTGCCTTGCCCTGCCCTGCCCTCTCCTGCGTTGCCCTGCCCAATCCTGCCCAACCCTGCCCTGCACTGCCATGCCTTGCCCTGCACTTCCTTGCCCTGCCCTGCCTTACCCTCCTCTGCCCTGCCTTGCCCAGCCCTGCCCTGCCTTGCCTTGCCCAGCCCTGCTCTGCCCTGCCCTGCCCTGCCCTGCCCAGCCCAGCCCAGCCCAGCACTGTTTGCTAAGCCCTGTCCTGCCCTGCCCTGCACTATTTTGCCCAGCAATGCTCTACCTTGCCCTGCCTTGCCCTGCTCTGTCCTCCCCTGCCTTGCCTTGCTCTGCCCTGCCTTCCCCTGCCCACCCTTGCAATGCCCTGCCCTGCCCTGCCTTGCCCAGCCCTGCCCTGCCTTGCCTTGCCTAGCACTGCCCTGCCCTGCCCTGCCCTGCCCTGCCCTGCCCTGCCCTGCCTTGACCTGCCCTGCCCTGCCCTGCACTGCCTTGCACTGCCCAGACCTACCTTACACTATTCTGCCCTGCCCTGCCCTGCTTTGCCCTGCTCTGCCGTGCACTGCCCAGCCCTGCCTGGCCCTGCCCTGCTCTGCCCTACCCTGTCTTACCCTGCCTGGCCCTCCCCTGCCCTCCCCTGCGTTGCCCTGCTCTGCTTTGCCCTACCTTGCCTTATCCTGCCCTACCCTGCACTGCCTTACCCTGCCCTGCCCTGCTCTGGCCTGCCTTGCCCTGCCTTGCCCTGCCCTTCCTTGCCCTGCCCTACCTTGCCCTGCTCTGCCTTGCTCTCCCCTGTCCAGCCCTGCCCTACCCTGTCTTGCCATGCCCTGCTATGCCCTGCCTTGCCCTACCCTGCCCTGCCCTGCTTTGCCCTACCATGCCCTGCCCTGCCTTGTCCTGCCTTGCCCTATCCTGCCTTGCCCTGCCCTCCCCTGCCTTGCCTTGCCTTGCCCTGCCCTTCCTTGCCCTGCCCTACTCTGCCCTGCTCTGATTTGCTCTCCCCTGCCCAGCCTTGACCTGCCCTGCCCTGCCCTGCACTGCCCTGCCCTGGCTTGCCTTGCCCAGCCCTGCCTTCCCCTGCCTTGCGCTGCCCTGCCTTGCCCTGCCCTGCCCTACCTTGCTCTGCCCTGCCCAGCCCTGCCCAGCCCTACCCAGCCTCCACCCTAGTCCTGCAACAGCCCTGGCCCCAACCCAGCCCCAGCCCCAGCCCAGCGCTAGCCCAGCCCTGCCCCCAGCCCAGCCCCAGCCCCGGCCCCAGCCCAGCCGTACCCCAGCCCTTCACCAGGCCCAGCCCTAGCCCAGCCCTGCCCCCAGCCCAGCCCCAGCCCTGCACCCAGCCCCAGCCCCAGCCCTGCCACAGCCCCAGCCCAGCCCCAGCCCTGCCCCAGCCCCAGCCCCAGCCCCAGCTGCAGCCCCAGCCCTGCCCCAGCCCCAGCCCCAGCCCCAGCCCTGCCCAAGCCTTGGTTCCAGCCCCGGCCCCAGCCCTGCGCCAACCCAGCCACAGCCCAAGGCCAAGCCTGAAGCCTAGTCGTGCCCCAGCCCTGGCCCCAATCCAGCCCCAGCCCTACCCCTACCTCAGCCCTAGCCTCAGAACTGTCCGCAGCCCCAGCCCCAGCCCCAGCCCCAACCTCGGCACCAGCCCAGCCCCAGCCCTGCCCCAGCCCTGGTCCCAGCCTCGGCCCCAGCCCAGCCCCAGCCTCAGCCCTGCCCCAGCCCTACCCCAGCCCAGCTCGGTCCCAGCCCAGCCCCAGCCCTGCCCCTGCCCCAGCCCAAGCCCCAGCCCCATCCCTGCCTCCAGGCCAGCCCAACCCCATCGCCATCCCTACCCCCAGCCCAGCCCCAGACCCAGCCCCGGCCCCAGCTCAGCCCTGCCCCAGTCCTGCCCCAGCCCCAGCCCTAGGCCTGCCCAAGCCTTGGTTCCAGCCCCTGGGCCACAGCCCTGCCCCAGCCCCAGCCCAGCCCCAGCCCTGCCCCAGCCCCATCACTTCCCAGCACCCAGCACCAGCCTCAGCCCCGGCCCCAGACACGGCCCCAGCCCTGTCCCCAGCCGCAGCCCTGCCCCAGCCCCAGTCCTGCCCCAGTCCAGCCCCCATCCCCATCCCTGCCACAGCCCTGCCGCCAGACCTGCCCCATCCCCGGCCCCAGCCCTGTCCCCAGCCCCAGCCCTGCCCCAGCCCCAGTCCTGCCCCAGCCCAGCCCCCATCCCCAAACCAGCCCCAGCCCTGCCCTCACCCCAGCCACAGCCACAGCCCCAGCTCTGCCCCCAGCCACAGCCCCACCCCCAGCCCTGCCCAAGACTTGGTTCCAGCCCCGTCCTCAGCCCTGCCCCCAGCCCCAGCTCCAGCCCCAGCCCCGGCCCCAGCCCGACCCCAGCCCTGCCCCAGCCTCGGGCCCAGCCCTGCCCCAGGCCCAGCCCAGACCCCAGCCTAGCCCCACCCTCAGCCCCAGCCCAGCCCCAGCCCCAGCCCTGCCCCAGCCCAGCCCCAGCCCCAGCCCTAGCCCCGGCCCCAGCCCCAGCCGTAGCCCAGCCCTACCCTCAGCCCAACCCCAGCCCCAGCCCCAGCCCCAGCCCCAGCCCAGCCCCAGCTCTGACCCCAGCCCTGCCCCAGTCCTGGCCCAGCCCCGGCCCCAGCCCTGCCCCAGTCCTGGCCCAGCCCCGGCCCCAGCCCTGCCCCAATCCTGGCCCAGCCCCGGCCCCAGCCCAGCCCCGGTCCCAGCCCAGCCCCAGCCCTGCCCCAGCCCCAGCCCCAGCCCTGCCCCCAGCCCTAGCCCTGCCCCAGTCCCCACCCCAGCCCCAGCCCTAGCCCCAGCCCTGCCCCAGCCCTACCCCAGCCCAGCCCCGGTCCCAGCCCAGCCCCAGTCCTGCCCCAGCCCAACCCCATCCCCATCCCTGCCCCCAGCCCAGCCCCAGCCCAGCCCCAGCTCTGACCCCAGCCCAGTCCCAGCCCAGCCCCAGCCCCAGCCCCTGCCCCAGCCCTGCCCCAGCCCCATCCCTATCCCCAGCCCAGTTGTGCCCTAGCCCCAGCCCGGCCCCCAGCCCAGTGCTGCCCCAGTCCTGCCCCAGCCCCCGGCCCCAGCCCTGCACCAGCCCCAGCCCAGCCCCAGGCCTGCCCCCAACGCAGCCCCAGCCCTGCCCAAGCCTCATCATTTCCCAGCCCCCAGCACCAGCCTCAGCCCCAGCCTTGCTCCAGTGCCAGCTCAGCCCACAGCCCCGACCCCAGCCTTGCCACAGCCCTGACCCAGAGCCAGCCCAGCCCCCAGCCCCTCCCTCATCCCCGGCCGCAGTCTGTCCCCAGGTCCCAGCCCAGCCACAGCCCTGCCCCCAGCCCCAGCCTCCAGCCCAGCCCCAGCCCTGCCCCAGCCCTACCCCAGCCCAGGCCCCAGCCCCAGCCCCTGTTCAGCCCCAGCACAGCCCCAGCACAGCCTCCAGCCTCAGCCCCATCCCAGCCCCCAGCCCCGACTCCAGCCCGCAGCCCTGCCCCAGCCTTGCCCCTGCCTCCAGCCCTGGCCCCAGCCCCGGCCCCAGTCTGGCCCCAGCCCTGCCCCAGCCCTGCACCGGCCCCAGACCACAGCCCCAGCCCTAGCCCAAACCCCAGCCCAACCCTGCCCCAGCCCTGCCCCTAGCCCCAGCCCCAGCCCCAGCCCCAGACCTGCCCCAGCCCCAGACCACAGCCCAGCCCAAACCCTGGCCCCAGGCCCGGCCCCAACCCCGGCCCCAGCCCAGCCTCCAGCCCCGGCCCCAGTCCCGGCCCCAGCCCCGGCCCCAGACCTGTCCACAGCCCCAGCACTGCCCCAGCCCCAGCCCTGCACAAGACTTGGTTCCAGCCCCGGCCCCAGCTCTGTCCCCAGCCCGGCCCCAGCCCTGGCCCCAACCTCACTCCCAGCCCTGCTCCCAGCACTGGCCCCAGCCCCGGCCCCAGCCCTACCCCAACCCTGCCCCAGCCCTACCCCAACCCTGCCCCAGCCTCGGGCCCAGCCCTGCCCCAGGCCCAGCCCAGACCCCAGCCTAACCCCACCCGCAGCCCCAGCCCAGCCCCAGCCCAAGCCCTGCCCCAGCCCAGCCCTAACCTAGCCCTGCCCCAGTCCCAGCCCTAGCCCAGCCCTACCCTCAGCCCAGCCCCAGCCCTGGACCCAGCCCAGCCGTGACCCGAAGCCAGCCTCAGCCTGGCCCCAGCCCTGTCCCAGCTCCAGCCCTAGCCCTGTCCCAGTCCCCGCCCCTGCCCCAGCCCCAGCTCAACCCCAATCCGGCCCCAGCCCCAGCCCCAGCCCCAGGCCCGGCCCCAGCCCTGCCCCAGCCCTGGCTCCTGCCCCAGCCCCAACCCAGCCCCGGCCCAAGGCCCAGCCTCAAGCCTAGTCCTGCCCAAGGCCCAGCCCCGGCCCCAGCCCCGGCCCCAGCCCTACCCCAGCCCTGCCCCAGCCTCAGGCCCAGCCCAGCCCTAGCCCAGCCCTGCCCTCAGCCCCAGCCCCAGCCCTGCCCCATCCCCAGCTTTAGCCCAGCCCTACCGTCAGCCCAGCCCCAGCCCGGCCCCATCACTGCCCCCTGCCCAGCCCCAGCCCCGCCCCAGCCCCAGCCCCGACCTTGGCCCCAGCCTAGGCCCCTGCCCCAGCCCCAGACCTTCCCCATCCCAGCCCCGGCCCCAGCCCTGTCCGCAGCCCCGGCCCCTGCCCCAGGCCCAGTCCTGCCCCAGCCCCAGACCTGCCCCAGCCCTGCCCTCAGACAAGCCCCAGCTCCAGCCCTGCCCCAGTCCCAGCCCAGCCCCAGCCCCTGCCCAAGCCCTGCCCCAGCCCCAGCCCTATCCCCAGCCCAGTCATGCCCCAGCCCCAGTCCCTGCCCCAGTCCCAGCCCTGCCCCAGCCCTGCCTCAGCCCAGCCCCAGCCCCAGCCCTGCCCAAGCCTTGGTTCCAGCCCCGGCCCCAGCCCTGCGCCAACCCAGCCACAGCCCAAGGCCAAGCCTGAAGCCTAGTCGTGCCCCAGCCCTGGCCCCAATCCAGCCCCAGCCCTACCCCTACCTCAGCCCTAGCCTCAGCACTGTCCGCAGCCCCAGCCCCAGCCCCAGCCCCAACCTCGGCACCAGCCCAGCCCCAGCCCTGCCCCAGCCCTGGTCCCAGCCTCGGCCCCAGCCCAGCCCCAGCCTCAGCCCTGCCCCAGCCCTACCCCAGCCCAGCTCGGTCCCAGCCCAGCCCCAGCCCTGCCCCTGCCCCAGCCCAAGCCCCAGCCCCATCCCTGCCTCCAGGCCAGCCCAACCCCATCGCCATCCCTACCCCCAGCCCAGCCCCAGACCCAGCCCCGGCCCCAGCTCAGCCCTGCCCCAGTCCTGCCCCAGCCCCAGCCCTAGGCCTGCCCAAGCCTTGGTTCCAGCCCCTGGGCCACAGCCCTGCCCCAGCCCCAGCCCAGCCCCAGCCCTGCCCCAGCCCCATCACTTCCCAGCACCCAGCACCAGCCTCAGCCCCGGCCCCAGACACGGCCCCAGCCCTGTCCCCAGCCGCAGCCCTGCCCCAGCCCCAGTCCTGCCCCAGTCCAGCCCCCATCCCCATCCCTGCCACAGCCCTGCCGCCAGACCTGCCCCATCCCCGGCCCCAGCCCTGTCCCCAGCCCCAGCCCTGCCCCAGCCCCAGTCCTGCCCCAGCCCAGCCCCCATCCCCAAACCAGCCCCAGCCCTGCCCTCACCCCAGCCACAGCCACAGCCCCAGCTCTGCCCCCAGCCACAGCCCCAGCCCAGCCACAGCCCTGCCCCAGTCCTGTCACATCCCTGGCCACAGCCCCACCCCCAGCCCTGCCCAAGACTTGGTTCCAGCCCCGTCCTCAGCCCTGCCCCCAGCCCCAGCTCCAGCCCCAGCCCCGGCCCCAGCCCGACCCCAGCCCTGCCCCAGCCTCGGGCCCAGCCCTGCCCCAGGCCCAGCCCAGACCCCAGCCTAGCCCCACCCTCAGCCCCAGCCCAGCCCCAGCCCCAGCCCTGCCCCAGCCCAGCCCCAGCCCCAGCCCTAGCCCCGGCCCCAGCCCCAGCCGTAGCCCAGCCCTACCCTCAGCCCAACCCCAGCCCCAGCCCCAGCCCCAGCCCCAGCCCAGCCCCAGCTCTGACCCCAGCCCTGCCCCAGTCCTGGCCCAGCCCCGGCCCCAGCCCTGCCCCAGTCCTGGCCCAGCCCCGGCCCCAGCCCTGCCCCAATCCTGGCCCAGCCCCGGCCCCAGCCCAGCCCCGGTCCCAGCCCAGCCCCAGCCCTGCCCCAGCCCCAGCCCCAGCCCTGCCCCCAGCCCTAGCCCTGCCCCAGTCCCCACCCCAGCCCCAGCCCTAGCCCCAGCCCTGCCCCAGCCCTACCCCAGCCCAGCCCCGGTCCCAGCCCAGCCCCAGTCCTGCCCCAGCCCAACCCCATCCCCATCCCTGCCCCCAGCCCAGCCCCAGCCCAGCCCCAGCTCTGACCCCAGCCCAGTCCCAGCCCAGCCCCAGCCCCAGCCCCTGCCCCAGCCCTGCCCCAGCCCCATCCCTATCCCCAGCCCAGTTGTGCCCTAGCCCCAGCCCGGCCCCCAGCCCAGTGCTGCCCCAGTCCTGCCCCAGCCCCCGGCCCCAGCCCTGCACCAGCCCCAGCCCAGCCCCAGGCCTGCCCCCAACGCAGCCCCAGCCCTGCCCAAGCCTCATCATTTCCCAGCCCCCAGCACCAGCCTCAGCCCCAGCCTTGCTCCAGTGCCAGCTCAGCCCACAGCCCCGACCCCAGCCTTGCCACAGCCCTGACCCAGAGCCAGCCCAGCCCCCAGCCCCTCCCTCATCCCCGGCCGCAGTCTGTCCCCAGGTCCCAGCCCAGCCACAGCCCTGCCCCCAGCCCCAGCCTCCAGCCCAGCCCCAGCCCTGCCCCAGCCCTACCCCAGCCCAGGCCCCAGCCCCAGCCCCTGTTCAGCCCCAGCACAGCCCCAGCACAGCCTCCAGCCTCAGCCCCATCCCAGCCCCCAGCCCCGACTCCAGCCCGCAGCCCTGCCCCAGCCTTGCCCCTGCCTCCAGCCCTGGCCCCAGCCCCGGCCCCAGTCTGGCCCCAGCCCTGCCCCAGCCCTGCACCGGCCCCAGACCACAGCCCCAGCCCTAGCCCAAACCCCAGCCCAACCCTGCCCCAGCCCTGCCCCTAGCCCAGCCCCAGCCCCAGCCCCAGCCCCAGACCTGCCCCAGCCCCAGACCACAGCCCAGCCCAAACCCTGGCCCCAGGCCCGGCCCCAACCCCGGCCCCAGCCCAGCCTCCAGCCCCGGCCCCAGTCCCGGCCCCAGCCCCGGCCCCAGACCTGTCCACAGCCCCAGCACTGCCCCAGCCCCAGCCCTGCACAAGACTTGGTTCCAGCCCCGGCCCCAGCTCTGTCCCCAGCCCGGCCCCAGCCCTGGCCCCAACCTCACTCCCAGCCCTGCTCCCAGCACTGGCCCCAGCCCCGGCCCCAGCCCTACCCCAACCCTGCCCCAGCCCTACCCCAACCCTGCCCCAGCCTCGGGCCCAGCCCTGCCCCAGGCCCAGCCCAGACCCCAGCCTAACCCCACCCGCAGCCCCAGCCCAGCCCCAGCCCAAGCCCTGCCCCAGCCCAGCCCTAACCTAGCCCTGCCCCAGTCCCAGCCCTAGCCCAGCCCTACCCTCAGCCCAGCCCCAGCCCTGGACCCAGCCCAGCCGTGACCCGAAGCCAGCCTCAGCCTGGCCCCAGCCCTGTCCCAGCTCCAGCCCTAGCCCTGTCCCAGTCCCCGCCCCTGCCCCAGCCCCAGCTCAACCCCAATCCGGCCCCAGCCCCAGCCCCAGCCCCAGGCCCGGCCCCAGCCCTGCCCCAGCCCTGGCTCCTGCCCCAGCCCCAACCCAGCCCCGGCCCAAGGCCCAGCCTCAAGCCTAGTCCTGCCCAAGGCCCAGCCCCGGCCCCAGC
This sequence comes from Melanerpes formicivorus, assembly GCF_026170545.1. Classification (NCBI taxonomy): domain Eukaryota; kingdom Metazoa; phylum Chordata; class Aves; order Piciformes; family Picidae; genus Melanerpes; species Melanerpes formicivorus. The sequence goes on from NW_027142912.1 coordinate 100,351, forward strand.
CCCGGCCCCAGCCCTACCCCAGCCCTGCCCCAGCCTCAGGCCCAGCCCAGCCCTAGCCCAGCCCTGCCCTCAGCCCCAGCCCCAGCCCTGCCCCATCCCCAGCTTTAGCCCAGCCCTACCGTCAGCCCAGCCCCAGCCCGGCCCCATCACTGCCCCCTGCCCAGCCCCAGCCCCGCCCCAGCCCCAGCCCCGACCTTGGCCCCAGCCTAGGCCCCTGCCCCAGCCCCAGACCTTCCCCATCCCAGCCCCGGCCCCAGCCCTGTCCGCAGCCCCGGCCCCTGCCCCAGGCCCAGTCCTGCCCCAGCCCCAGACCTGCCCCAGCCCTGCCCTCAGACAAGCCCCAGCTCCAGCCCTGCCCCAGTCCCAGCCCAGCCCCAGCCCCTGCCCAAGCCCTGCCCCAGCCCCAGCCCTATCCCCAGCCCAGTCATGCCCCAGCCCCAGTCCCTGCCCCAGTCCCAGCCCTGCCCCAGCCCTGCCTCAGCCCAGCCCCAGCCCCAGCCCTGCCCAAGCCTTGGTTCCAGCCCCGGCCCCAGCCCTGCGCCAACCCAGCCACAGCCCAAGGCCAAGCCTGAAGCCTAGTCGTGCCCCAGCCCTGGCCCCAATCCAGCCCCAGCCCTACCCCTACCTCAGCCCTAGCCTCAGCACTGTCCGCAGCCCCAGCCCCAGCCCCAGCCCCAACCTCGGCACCAGCCCAGCCCCAGCCCTGCCCCAGCCCTGGTCCCAGCCTCGGCCCCAGCCCAGCCCCAGCCTCAGCCCTGCCCCAGCCCTACCCCAGCCCAGCTCGGTCCCAGCCCAGCCCCAGCCCTGCCCCTGCCCCAGCCCAAGCCCCAGCCCCATCCCTGCCTCCAGGCCAGCCCAACCCCATCGCCATCCCTACCCCCAGCCCAGCCCCAGACCCAGCCCCGGCCCCAGCTCAGCCCTGCCCCAGTCCTGCCCCAGCCCCAGCCCTAGGCCTGCCCAAGCCTTGGTTCCAGCCCCTGGGCCACAGCCCTGCCCCAGCCCCAGCCCAGCCCCAGCCCTGCCCCAGCCCCATCACTTCCCAGCACCCAGCACCAGCCTCAGCCCCGGCCCCAGACACGGCCCCAGCCCTGTCCCCAGCCGCAGCCCTGCCCCAGCCCCAGTCCTGCCCCAGTCCAGCCCCCATCCCCATCCCTGCCACAGCCCTGCCGCCAGACCTGCCCCATCCCCGGCCCCAGCCCTGTCCCCAGCCCCAGCCCTGCCCCAGCCCCAGTCCTGCCCCAGCCCAGCCCCCATCCCCAAACCAGCCCCAGCCCTGCCCTCACCCCAGCCACAGCCACAGCCCCAGCTCTACCCCCAGCCACAGCCCCAGCCCAGCCACAGCCCTGCCCCAGTCCTGTCACATCCCTGGCCACAGCCCCACCCCCAGCCCTGCCCAAGACTTGGTTCCAGCCCCGTCCTCAGCCCTGCCCCCAGCCCCAGCTCCAGCCCCAGCCCCGGCCCCAGCCCGACCCCAGCCCTGCCCCCAGCCTCGGGCCCAGCCCTGCCCCAGGCCCAGCCCAGACCCCAGCCTAGCCCCACCCTCAGCCCCAGCCCAGCCCCAGCCCCAGCCCTGCCCCAGCCCAGCCCCAGCCCCAGCCCTAGCCCCGGCCCCAGCCCCAGCCGTAGCCCAGCCCTACCCTCAGCCCAGCCCCAGCCCCAGCCCCAGCCCCAGCCCAGCCCCAGCTCTGACCCCAGCCCTGCCCCAGTCCTGGCCCAGCCCCGGCCCCAGCCCTGCCCCAGTCCTGGCCCAGCCCCGGCCCCAGCCCTGCCCAATCCTGGCCCAGCCCCGGCCCCAGCCCAGCCCCGGTCCCAGCCCAGCCCCAGCCCTGCCCCAGCCCCAGCCCCAGCCCTGCCCCCAGCCCTAGCCCTGCCCCCAGTCCCCACCCCAGCCCCAGCCCTAGCCCCAGCCCTGCCCCAGCCCTACCCCAGCCCAGCCCCCGGTCCCAGCCCAGCCCCAGTCCTGCCCCAGCCCAACCCCATCCCCATCCCTGCCCCCAGCCCAGCCCCAGCCCAGCCCCAGCTCTGACCCCAGCCCAGTCCCAGCCCAGCCCCAGCCCCAGCCCCTGCCCCAGCCCTGCCCCAGCCCCCATCCCTATCCCCAGCCCAGTTGTGCCCTAGCCCCAGCCCGGCCCCCAGCCCAGTGCTGCCCCAGTCCTGCCCAGCCCCCGGCCCCAGCCCTGCACCAGCCCCAGCCCAGCCCCAGGCCTGCCCCCAACGCAGCCCCAGCCCTGCCCAAGCCTCATCATTTCCCAGCCCCCCAGCACCAGCCTCAGCCCCAGCCTTGCCCCAGTGCCAGCTCAGCCCACAGCCCCGACCCCAGCCTTGCCACAGCCCTGACCCAGAGCCAGCCCAGCCCCCAGCCCCTCCCTCATCCCCGGCCGCAGTCTGTCCCCAGGTCCCAGCCCAGCCACAGCCCTGCCCCCAGCCCCAGCCTCCAGCCCAGCCCCAGCCCTGCCCCAGCCCTACCCCAGCCCAGGCCCCAGCCCCAGCCCCTGTTCAGCCCCAGCACAGCCCCAGCACAGCCTCCAGCCTCAGCCCCATCCCAGCCCCCAGCCCCGACTCCAGCCCGCAGCCCTGCCCCAGCCTTGCCCCTGCCTCCAGCCCTGGCCCCAGCCCCGGCCCCAGTCTGGCCCCAGCCCTGCCCCAGCCCTGCACCGGCCCCAGACCACAGCCCCAGCCCTAGCCCAAACCCCAGCCCAACCCTGCCCCAGCCCTGCCCCTAGCCCCAGCCCCAGCCCCAGCCCCAGACCTGCCCCAGCCCCAGACCACAGCCCAGCCCAAACCCTGGCCCCAGGCCCGGCCCCAACCCCGGCCCCAGCCCAGCCTCCAGCCCCGGCCCCAGTCCCGGCCCCAGCCCCGGCCCCAGACCTGTCCACAGCCCCAGCACTGCCCAGCCCCAGCCCTGCACAAGACTTGGTTCCAGCCCCGGCCCCAGCTCTGTCCCCAGCCCGGCCCCAGCCCTGGCCCCAACCTCACTCCCAGCCCTGCTCCCAGCACTGGCCCCAGCCCCGGCCCCAGCCCTACCCCAACCCTGCCCCAGCCCTACCCCAACCCTGCCCCAGCCTCGGGCCCAGCCCTGCCCCAGGCCCAGCCCAGACCCCAGCCTAACCCCACCCGCAGCCCCAGCCCAGCCCCAGCCCAAGCCCTGCCCCAGCCCAGCCCTAACCTAGCCCTGCCCCAGTCCCAGCCCTAGCCCAGCCCTACCCTCAGCCCAAGCCCCAGCCCTGGACCCAGCCCAGCCGTGACCCGAAGCCAGCCTCAGCCTGGCCCCAGCCCTGTCCCAGCTCCAGCCCTAGCCCTGTCCCAGTCCCCGCCCCTGCCCCAGCCCCAGCTCAACCCCAATCCGGCCCCAGCCCCAGCCCCAGCCCCAGGCCCGGCCCCAGCCCTGCCCCAGCCCTGGCTCCTGCCCCAGCCCCAACCCAGCCCCGGCCCAAGGCCCAGCCTCAAGCCTAGTCCCTGCCCAAGGCCCAGCCCCGGCCCCAGCCCCGGCCCCAGCCCTACCCCAGCCCTGCCCCAGCCTCAGGCCCAGCCCAGCCCTAGCCCAGCCCTGCCCTCAGCCCCAGCCCCAGCCCTGCCCCATCCCCAGCTTTAGCCCAGCCCTACCGTCAGCCCAGCCCCAGCCCGGCCCCATCACTGCCCCCTGCCCAGCCCCAGCCCCGCTCCAGCCCCAGCCCCGACCTTGGCCCCAGCCTAGGCCCCTGCCCCAGCCCCAGACCTTCCCCATCCCAGCCCCGGCCCCAGCCCTGTCCGCAGCCCCGGCCCCTGCCCCAGGCCCAGTCCTGCCCCAGCCCCAGACCTGCCCCAGCCCTGCCCTCAGACAAGCCCCAGCTCCAGCCCTGCCCCAGTCCCAGCCCAGCCCCAGCCCCTGCCCAAGCCCTGCCCCAGCCCCAGCCCTATCCCCAGCCCAGTCATGCCCCAGCCCCAGTCCCTGCCCCAGTCCCAGCCCTGCCCCAGCCCTGCCTCAGCCCAGCCCCAGCCCCAGCCCTGCCCCATCCCCATCCCTAGCCCAGCCCTGCCATCAGCCCAGCCCCATCCCGGCCCCATCCCTGCCCCCTACCCAGCCCCAGTCCCAGCCCAGCCCCAGCTCTGACCCCAGCCCAGTCCCAGCCCATCCCCAGATCTGACCCCAGCCCAGTCCCAGCCCAGCCCCAGCCCCAGCCCCTGCCCCAGCCCTGCCCCAGCCCCAGCCCTAACCCCAGCCCTAACCCCAGCCCAGTAGTGCCCTAGCCCCAGCCTGGCCCCCAGCCCAGCCCTGCCCCAGTCCCCGCCCCAGCCCCAGCCCCAGGCCTGCCCAAGCCTTGGTTCCAGCCCCCTGCCACAGCCCTGCCCCCAACCCAGCCCCAGCACTGCCCCAGCCCCATCACTTTCCAGCCCCCAGCACCAGTCTCAGCCCCAGCCCCAGCCCCAGCTCCAGCCCTGTCCCCAGCCCCAGCCCTGCCCCAGCCCCAGTCCTGCCCCAGCCCTGCCCCACCCAGACCCAGCCCTGCCCCAGCCCTGCCCTCACCCCAGACTCAACCCAAGCCCTAGCTCTGTGCCCAGCCCCAGCCCTGTCCCAGTCCCAGCCCCAGCCCTGCCCCATCCCCAGCCCTAGCCCAGCCCTGCCCTCAGCCCAGCCCCAGCCCCAGCCCTGCCCCACCCCCGGCCCCATTCCCGGCCCCAGCCCAGCCCTAGCCCAGCCCTGCCCCAGCCCCAGCCCTAGCCCAGCCCTGCCCTTACCCCAGCCCCAGCCCAAGCCCCAGCCCAGTCCCAGTTCCAACCGTGCCCCAGCCCTGCCCCAGCCCCAGCACCAGCCCCATCCCCATACCTGCCCCCAGCCCAGCCCCAGCACAGCCGCCGCCCCGGCCCCAGCTCAGTGCTAGCCCAGCCCAGCCCCAGCCCCAGCCCCAGCCCTGCCCAAGACTTGGTTCCAGCCCGGGCCCCAGCCCTGCACCCAGTCCAGCCCTGGCCCCTGCCCTAGCCCAGCCCTGCTCCCAGCACCGGCCCCAGCCCCGGCCCCAGCCCTAGCCCAGCCCTGCCCAAGCCCCAGCCACAGCCCAGCCCCAGCCCCAGCCCCACCCAGGGCCCCAGCCCTGGCCCCTGCCCAGCCCCACTCCCATCCCTGCACCCAGCCCTGCCCCAGCCCAGTCCCAGCCACAGCCCAGCCCCAGCCCTGGACCCAGCCCCAGCCCTAGCCCAGCCCTGCCCTCAGCCCAGCCCCAGCCCTGCCCCACCCCCGGCCCCATTCCCGGCCCCAGCCCAGCCCTAGCCCAGCCCTGCCCCAGCCCCAGCCCTAGCCCAGCCCTGCCCTTAGCCCAGCCCCAGCCCCAGCCGGGCCCCAGCCCTGTCCACAGCCCCGGACCCTGCCCCAGACCCAGTCCTGCCCCATGCCAGCCCCCAGCCCCCATCCCCAGCCCTGCCCCAGCCCTGCCCTCACCCCAGCCCCAACCCAAGCCCCAGCCCAGTCCCAGTTCCAACCGTGCCCCAGCCCTGCCCCAGCCCCAGCCCCAGCCCCATCCCCATACCTGCCCCCAGCCCAGCCCCAGCACAGCCGCCGCCCCGGCCCCAGCTCAGTGCTAGCCCAGCCCAGCCCCAACCCCAGCCCCAGCCCTGCCCAAGACTTGGTTCCAGCCCGGGCCCCAGCCCTGCACCCAGTCCAGCCCTGGCCCCTGCCCCCAGCCCTGACCCCAGCCCTGCCCCATCCCCAGCCTCAGCCCTAGCCCCGGCCCCAGCCCTGCCCCAGCCCCAGCCCCAGCCCCAGCCCCAGCCCTGCCCAAGACTTGGTTCCAGCCCTGGCCCCAGCCCTCCCCCCAGCCCAGCCCCAGCCCAAGGCCCAGCCTCCAGCCTAGCTCTGCCCCAGCCCCGGCCCCAACCCCAGCCCAGCCCCAGCCCAGTCCCAGCCACAGCCCAGCCCCAGCCCTGGACCCAGCCCCAGCCCTAGCCCCAGCCCTGCCCCCAGCCCAGCCCCGGACCCTGCCACCAGCCCTGACCCCAGCCCGGCCCCAGCCCAAGTCCCAGCCTACAGCCTAGTTCTGCCCCAGCCCCGGCCCCAACCCAGCCCCAGCCCCTTCCCCAACCTCAGTCCCAGCCCTGCTCCCAGCCCCTGCCCCTGCCCCAGGCCCAGCCCAGACCCCAGCCCAGCCCCACCCTCGGCCCCAGCCCTGGCCCTGGCCCCGGCCCCGGCCCCAGCTCAGCCCCAACCCTGCCCCGGCCCCAGCCCCAGGCACAGCCCAGCCCTGCCCCAGCCATGGCTCCTGCCCCAGCCCCGGCCCCAGCCCCAGCCCCAGCCCTGCCCAAGGCTTGGTTCCAGCCCCGGACCCAGCCCAGCCCCAGCCCTACCCCTAACTCAGCCCTAGCCCCAGCCCTGTCCGCAGCCGCAGCCGCATCCCCACCCTCGGCACCAGCCCAGCCCCAGCCCCGCCCCAACCTTGGCCCCAGCCCTGCACCAGCTCCAGCCCTGCACCGAACCCAGCCCCAGCCCCAGCCCCAGCCCTGCCCCAGACCTGCCCTCAGCCCAGCCCCAGCCCAGCCCCAGCCACAGCCCAGCCCCAGCCCTGGACCCAGCCCCAGCCCAGCCCTGAAGCCAGCCCCAGCCCAGCCCCAGGCCTGCCCCAGCTCCGGCCCTAGCCCTGTTCCCAGCCCCAGCCACCGCCCAGCCCCTGCCCTGGACCAAGCCCCAGCCCCAGCCCTGCCCTCAGCCCCAGCCCCAGGCCCAGCCCCACCCTCGGCCCCAGCCCAGCCCCAGCCCCAGCCCAGCCCCAGCCCTGGACCAAGCCCCAGCCCCAGCCCTGGACCCAGCCCCAGCCCAGCCCTGAAGCCAGCCCCAGCCCGGCCCCAGGCCTGCCCCAGCTCCGGCCCTAGCCCTGTTCCCAGCCCCAGCCCCTGCCCCAGCCCTGCCCCCAGTCCAGCCTCAGCCCCGGCTGCAGTCCTGCCCCAGCCCCAGCCCCAGTCCCACCCTCGGCCTCAGCCCAGCCCTGCCCTACCACAGCCCTGCCCCAGAAACCGGGCCGAGCCTTGCCCCAGGCCTAGCCCAGCCCCAGCCCAGCCCCAGCCCCAGCCCCAAACTCAGTCCCAGCCCTGCTCCCAGCCCTGCCCCAGCCCCGGCTCCAGCCCTACCCCAGCCCTGCCCCAGCCTCGGGCCCAGCCCTGTCCTAGGCCCAGCCCAGAACCCAGCCCAGCCCCAGCCCCTGCCCCAGCCCTGCCCCAGCCCCAGCCCTAGCCCTAACCCCAGCCCAGTAGTGCCCTAGCCCCAGCCTGGCCCCCAGCCCAGCCCTGCCCCAGTCCTGCCCCAGCCCCAGCCCCAGGCCTGCCCAAGCCTTGGTTCCAGCCCCCTGCCCCAGCCCTGCCCCCAACCCAGCACCAGCCCTGCCCCAGCCCCATCACTTCCCAGCCCCCAGCACCAGTCTCAGCCCCGGCCCCAGCCCCGGCCCCAGCCCAGCCTCCAGCCCCGGCCCCAGCCCTGTCCAAGACTTGGTTCCAGGCCCAGACCCAGCCCTGCCCCCAGCCCAGACCCAGCCCAAGGTCCAGCCCTGTCCCAGCCCTGCCCCAGGCCCAGCCCCAGCCCCGGCCCCAGCCCTGCCCCAGCCCCAGTCCTGCCCAAGACTTGGTTCCAGCCCCGGCCCCAGCCCTGCCACCAGCCCAGCCCCAGCCCTGCCCAAGACTTGGTTCCAGCCCCGGCCCCAGCCCTGCCCCCAGCCCAGCCCCAGCCCCGGCCCCAACCTCAGTCCCAGCCCAGCTCCCAGCCCCGGCCCCAGCCCAGCCCTAGCCCAGCCCTACCCTCAGCCCAGCCCCAGCCCTGGACCCAGCCCCAGCCATGCCCCGAAGCCAGCCCCAGTCCCAGCCCAGCTCCAGCTCTGACCCCAGCCCAGCCCCCATCCCCAGCCCTGCCCCAGCCCTGCCCTCACCCCAGCCCAGCCCCAGCTCTGTCCCCAGTCCCAGCCACAGCCCAGCCCCAGCCCTGCACCCAGTCCAGCCCTGGCCCCTGCCCCCAGCCCTGACCCCAGCCCCAGCCCCAGCCCCAGCCCGGCCCCAGCCCTGCCCCATCCCCAGCCTCAGCCCTAGCCCCGGCCCCAGCCCTGCCCCTGCCCCAGCCCCAGCCCCAGCCCCAGCCCTGCCCAAGACTTGGTTCCAGCCCTGGTTCCAGCCCTCCCCCCAGCCCAGCCATAGCCCAAGGCCCAGCCTCCAGCCTAGCTCTGCCCCAGCCCCGGCCCCAACCCCAGCCACATCCCTGCCCCCAGCCCAGCCCCAGCCCAGTCCCAGCCACAGCCCAGCCCCAGCCCTGGACCCAGCTCCAGCCCTAGCCCCAGCCCTGCCCCCAGCTCAGCCCCGGACCCTGCCGCCAGCCCTGACCCCAGCCCGGCCCCAGCCCAAGTCCCAGCCTACAGCCTAGTTCTGCCCCAGCCCCGGCCCCAACCCATCCCCAGCCCCTTCCCCAACCTCAGTCCCAGCCCTGCTCCCAGCCCCTGCCCCGGCCCCAGCCCCAGCCCCAGCCCTGCCCAAGGCTTGGTTCCAGCCTCAGCCCCAGCCCGGCCCCAGCCCTGCCCCAGCCCTGGCTCCTGCCCCAGCCCCGGCCCCAGCCCCAGCCCCAGGCCTGCCCAAGCCTTGGTTCCAGCCCCCTGCCCCAGCCCTGCCCCCAACCCAGCACCAGCCCTGCCCCAGCCCCATCACTTCCCAGCCCCCAGCACCAGCCCCAGCCCCGGCCCCAGCCCCGGCCCCAGCCCAGCCTCCAGCCCCGGCCCCAGCCCTGTCCAAGACTTGGTTCCAGGCCCAGACCCAGCCCTGCCCCCAGCCCAGACCCAGCCCAAGGTCCAGCCCTGTCCCAGCCCTGCCCCAGGCCCAGCCCCAGCCCCGGCCCCAGCCCTGCCCCAGCCCCAGTCCTGCCCAAGACTTGGTTCCAGCCCCGGCCCCAGCCCTGCCACCAGCCCAGCCCCAGCCCTGCCCAAGACTTGGTTCCAGCCCCGGCCCCAGCCCTGCCCCCAGCCCAGCCCCAGCCCCGGCCCCAACCTCAGTCCCAGCCCAGCTCCCAGCCCCGGCCCCAGCCCAGCCCCAGGCCCAGCCCAGACCCCAGCCCAGCCCCTCCCTCAGCCCGAGTCCCAGACCTGCCCCAGCCCAGCCCCAACCACAGCCCCGGCCCCAGCCCAGCCCTAGCCCAGCCCTACCCTCAGCCCAGCCCCAGCCCTGGACCCAGCCCCAGCCATGCCCCGAAGCCAGCCCCAGTCCCAGCCCAGCTCCAGCTCTGACCCCAGCCCAGCCCCCATCCCCAGCCCTGCCCCAGCCCTGCCCTCACCCCAGCCCAGCCCCAGCTCTGTCCCCAGTTCCAGCCACAGCCCAGCCCCAGCCCTGCACCCAGTCCAGCCCTGGCCCCTGCCCCCAGCCCTGACCCCAGCCCCAGCCCCAGCCCCAGCCCGGCCCCAGCCCTGCCCCATCCCCAGCCTCAGCCCTAGCCCCGGCCCCAGCCCTGCCCCTGCCCCAGCCCCAGCCCCAGCCCCAGCCCTGCCCAAGACTTGGTTCCAGCCCTGGTTCCAGCCCTCCCCCCAGCCCAGCCATAGCCCAAGGCCCAGCCTCCAGCCTAGCTCTGCCCCAGCCCCGGCCCCAACCCCAGCCACATCCCTGCCCCCAGCCCAGCCCCAGCCCAGTCCCAGCCACAGCCCAGCCCCAGCCCTGGACCCAGCTCCAGCCCTAGTCCCAGCCCTGCCCCCAGCTCAGCCCCGGACCCTGCCGCCAGCCCTGACCCCAGCCCGGCCCCAGCCCAAGTCCCAGCCTACAGCCTAGTTCTGCCCCAGCCCCGGCCCCAACCCATCCCCAGCCCCTTCCCCAACCTCAGTCCCAGCCCAGCTCCCAGCCCCAGCCCCAGCCCCAGCCCTGCCCAAGACTTGGTTCCAGCCCTGGCCCCAGCCCTGCCCCCAGCCCAGCCCTAGCCCAAGGCCCAGCCTCCAGCCTAGCTCTGCCCCAGCCCCGGCCCCAACCTCAGTCCCAGCCCTGACCCCAGCCCAGCCCCAGCCCAAGGCCCAGCCTCCAGCCTAGCTCTGCCCCAGCCCCGGCCCCAACCTCAGTCCCAGCCCTGCTCCCAGCACCGGCCCCAGCCCAAGGCCCAGCCTCCAGCCCAGTCCTGCTTCAGCGCCGGCCCCAACCCAGCCCCAGCCCTGGCCCCAACCTCAGTCCCAGCCCTGCTCCTAGCCCCAGCCCCAGCTCCGGCTCCAGCCCTAACCCAGCCCTACTCCAGCCCAGCCCCACCCTCGGCCCCAGCCCAGCCCCAGCCCCAGCCCTGCCCCAGCCCAGCCCCAGCCACCGCCCAGCCCCTGCCCTGGACCAAGCCCCAGCCCCAGCCCTGCCCTCAGCCCCAGCCCCAGGCCCAGCCCCACCCTCGGCCCCAGCCCAGCCCCAGCCCCAGCCCAGCCCCAGCCCTGGACCAAGCCCCAGCCCCAGCCCTGGACCCAGCCCCAGCCCAGCCCTGAAGCCAGCCCCAGCCCGGCCCCAGGCCTGCCCCAGCTCCGGCCCTAGCCCTGTTCCCAGCCCCAGCCCCTGCCCCAGCCCTGCCCCCAGTCCAGCCTCAGCCCCGGCTGCAGTCCTGCCCCAGCCCCAGCCCCAGTCCCACCCTCGGCCTCAGCCCAGCCCTGCCCTACCACAGCCCTGCCCCAGAAACCGGGCCGAGCCTTGCCCCAGGCCTAGCCCAGCCCCAGCCCAGCCCCAGCCCCAGCCCCAAACTCAGTCCCAGCCCTGCTCCCAGCCCTGCCCCAGCCCCGGCTCCAGCCCTACCCCAGCCCTGCCCCAGCCTCGGGCCCAGCCCTGTCCTAGGCCCAGCCCAGAACCCAGCCCAGCCCCAGCCCCTGCCCCAGCCCTGCCCCAGCCCCAGCCCTAGCCCTAACCCCAGCCCAGTAGTGCCCTAGCCCCAGCCTGGCCCCCAGCCCAGCCCTGCCCCAGTCCTGCCCCAGCCCCAGCCCCAGGCCTGCCCAAGCCTTGGTTCCAGCCCCCTGCCCCAGCCCTGCCCCCAACCCAGCACCAGCCCTGCCCCAGCCCCATCACTTCCCAGCCCCCAGCACCAGTCTCAGCCCCGGCCCCAGCCCCGGCCCCAGCCCAGCCTCCAGCCCCGGCCCCAGCCCTGTCCAAGACTTGGTTCCAGGCCCAGACCCAGCCCTGCCCCCAGCCCAGACCCAGCCCAAGGTCCAGCCCTGTCCCAGCCCTGCCCCAGGCCCAGCCCCAGCCCCGGCCCCAGCCCTGCCCCAGCCCCAGTCCTGCCCAAGACTTGGTTCCAGCCCCGGCCCCAGCCCTGCCACCAGCCCAGCCCCAGCCCTGCCCAAGACTTGGTTCCAGCCCCGGCCCCAGCCCTGCCCCCAGCCCAGCCCCAGCCCCGGCCCCAACCTCAGTCCCAGCCCAGCTCCCAGCCCCGGCCCCAGCCCAGCCCCAGGCCCAGCCCAGACCCCAGCCCAGCCCCTCCCTCAGCCCGAGTCCCAGACCTGCCCCAGCCCAGCCCCAACCACAGCCCCGGCCCCAGCCCAGCCCTAGCCCAGCCCTACCCTCAGCCCAGCCCCAGCCCTGGACCCAGCCCCAGCCATGCCCCGAAGCCAGCCCCAGTCCCAGCCCAGCTCCAGCTCTGACCCCAGCCCAGCCCCCATCCCCAGCCCTGCCCCAGCCCTGCCCTCACCCCAGCCCAGCCCCAGCTCTGTCCCCAGTCCCAGCCACAGCCCAGCCCCAGCCCTGCACCCAGTCCAGCCCTGGCCCCTGCCCCCAGCCCTGACCCCAGCCCCAGCCCCAGCCCCAGCCCGGCCCCAGCCCTGCCCCATCCCCAGCCTCAGCCCTAGCCCCGGCCCCAGCCCTGCCCCTGCCCCAGCCCCAGCCCCAGCCCCAGCCCTGCCCAAGACTTGGTTCCAGCCCTGGTTCCAGCCCTCCCCCCAGCCCAGCCATAGCCCAAGGCCCAGCCTCCAGCCTAGCTCTGCCCCAGCCCCGGCCCCAACCCCAGCCACATCCCTGCCCCCAGCCCAGCCCCAGCCCAGTCCCAGCCACAGCCCAGCCCCAGCCCTGGACCCAGCTCCAGCCCTAGCCCCAGCCCTGCCCCCAGCTCAGCCCCGGACCCTGCCGCCAGCCCTGACCCCAGCCCGGCCCCAGCCCAAGTCCCAGCCTACAGCCTAGTTCTGCCCCAGCCCCGGCCCCAACCCATCCCCAGCCCCTTCCCCAACCTCAGTCCCAGCCCTGCTCCCAGCCCCTGCCCCGGCCCCAGCCCCAGCCCCAGCCCTGCCCAAGGCTTGGTTCCAGCCTCAGCCCCAGCCCGGCCCCAGCCCTGCCCCAGCCCTGGCTCCTGCCCCAGCCCCGGCCCCAGCCCCAGCCCCAGGCCTGCCCAAGCCTTGGTTCCAGCCTCAGCCCCAGCCCGGCCCCAGCCCTGCCCCATCCCCAGCCTCAGCCCCAGCCCTGGCCCCAGACCCAGCCCCGGCCCCAGCCCTGCCCCCAGCCCAGCCCCAGCCCCGGCCCCAACCTCAGTCCCAGCCCAGCTCCCAGCCCCAGCCCCAGCCCCAGCCCTGCCCAAGACTTGGTTCCAGCCCTGGCCCCAGCCCTGCCCCCAGCCCAGCCCTAGCCCAAGGCCCAGCCTCCAGCCTAGCTCTGCCCCAGCCCCGGCCCCAACCTCAGTCCCAGCCCTGACCCCAGCCCAGCCCCAGCCCAAGGCCCAGCCTCCAGCCTAGCTCTGCCCCAGCCCCGGCCCCAACCTCAGTCCCAGCCCTGCTCCCAGCACCGGCCCCAGCCCAAGGCCCAGCCTCCAGCCCAGTCCTGCTTCAGCGCCGGCCCCAACCCAGCCCCAGCCCTGGCCCCAACCTCAGTCCCAGCCCTGCTCCTAGCCCCAGCCCCAGCTCCGGCTCCAGCCCTAACCCAGCCCTACTCCAGCCCAGCCCCACCCTCGGCCCCAGCCCAGCCCCAGCCCCAGCCCTGCCCCAGCCCAGCCCCAGCCACCGCCCAGCCCCTGCCCTGGACCAAGCCCCAGCCCCAGCCCTGCCCTCAGCCCCAGCCCCAGGCCCAGCCCCACCCTCGGCCCCAGCCCAGCCCCAGCCCCAGCCCAGCCCCAGCCCTGGACCAAGCCCCAGCCCCAGCCCTGGACCCAGCCCCAGCCCAGCCCTGAAGCCAGCCCCAGCCCGGCCCCAGGCCTGCCCCAGCTCCGGCCCTAGCCCTGTTCCCAGCCCCAGCCCCTGCCCCAGCCCAGTCCCAGCCACAGCCCAGCCCCAGCCCTGGACCCAGCTCCAGCCCTAGCCCCAGCCCTGCCCCCAGCTCAGCCCCGGACCCTGCCGCCAGCCCTGACCCCAGCCCGGCCCCAGCCCAAGTCCCAGCCTACAGCCTAGTTCTGCCCCAGCCCCGGCCCCAACCCATCCCCAGCCCCTTCCCCAACCTCAGTCCCAGCCCTGCTCCCAGCCCCTGCCCCGGCCCCAGCCCCAGCCCCAGCCCTGCCCAAGGCTTGGTTCCAGCCTCAGCCCCAGCCCGGCCCCCAGCCCTGCCCCAGCCCTGGCTCCTGCCCCAGCCCCGGCCCCAGCCCCAGCCCCAGGCCTGCCCAAGCCTTGGTTCCAGCCTCAGCCCCAGCCCGGCCCCAGCCCTGCCCCATCCCCAGCCTCAGCCCCAGCCCTGGCCCCAGACCCAGCCCCGGCCCCAGCCCTGCCCCCAGCCCAGCCCCAGCCCCGGCCCCAACCTCAGTCCCAGCCCAGCTCCCAGCCCCAGCCCCAGCCCCAGCCCTGCCCAAGACTTGGTTCCAGCCCTGGCCCCAGCCCTGCCCCCAGCCCAGCCCTAGCCCAAGGCCCAGCCTCCAGCCTAGCTCTGCCCCAGCCCCGGCCCCAACCTCAGTCCCAGCCCTGACCCCAGCCCAGCCCCAGCCCAAGGCCCAGCCTCCAGCCTAGCTCTGCCCCAGCCCCGGCCCCAACCTCAGTCCCAGCCCTGCTCCCAGCACCGGCCCCAGCCCAAGGCCCAGCCTCCAGCCCAGTCCTGCTTCAGCGCCGGCCCCAACCCAGCCCCAGCCCTGGCCCCAACCTCAGTCCCAGCCCTGCTCCTAGCCCCAGCCCCAGCTCC
>NW_027142913.1:0-114261 GCF_026170545.1 Melanerpes formicivorus
CTGCCCAGCCCTGCCTCAGCCTAGCCCGAGCCCCAGCCCAGCCCCTGCCCTGGACCCAGCCCCAGCCCAGCCCCAGCCCCAGCCCAGCCCTGACCCAGCCCAGCCACAGCCCCAGCCCCCAGCCCCTGCCCAAGACTTGGTTCCAGCCCCAGCCCCAGCCCTGCCGCAGCCCCAGCCCCAGCCCCAGCCACAGCCCCAGCCCTGCCCCAGCCCCAGCCCAGCCCCAGCCCCAGACCCAGCCCCAGCCCCAGCCTGCCCCCAGCCTCAGTCCTGCCCCCAACCCAGCCCCAGCCATGTCCCCCAGCCCAGACCTGCCCCCAGCCCCAGCCCAAGGCCCAGCCTCCAGCCTACTCCAGCCCCAGCCCCGGCCCCAACCTCAGTCCCAGCCCTACCCCAGGCCCAGCCCCTGCCCCCAGCCCAGCCCTGCCCTGCGTCAGCCCAGCCCCAGCCAAACCCCAGCATCAGCTCAGACCCTGCCCAGCCCCGGTCTGGGCCCCAGCCCCGGCTCCAGCCGTGCCCCCAGCCCCAGCCCAGATCTCAGCCCCGACCCCCAGCCCCTTAACCCAGCCCCAGCCCTACCCCCAGCCCCAGCTCAGCAAGACCCCCAGCTCAGCCCCTGCCCAGCCCCAGCCTGGGCCTCAGCCCTGGCCCCATCCCCGGGCCGCAGCCCTACCCCCAGCCCAGCCCTGCCCAAGCCCAAGCCCAAGCCCAGCCCAGCCCTGCCCCCAGCTCAGCCCCAGCCCAGCCCTAGCCCCAGTCTCGGCCCCAGCCCTGCCCCCAGGCCAGACCCAGCTCAGCCCCTGCCCAGCCCTGACCCAGCCCCCAGCCCTAGCCCAGCCCTGCCCTCAGCCCAGCCCCAGACCCAGCCTGGCCCCAGCCCTGTCCCCAGCCCCGGCCTCAGCCCAGCCCTAACCTAGCCCTGCCCCAGCCCAGGCCTAGCCCAGCCGTGCCCTCAGCCCAGCCCCAGCCCTGGACCAAGCCCCAGCCCTGAGCCGAACCCAGCCCCAGCTTGGCCCCCAGCCCTGCCCTAGCTCCAGCCCTAGCCCTGTCCCCAGCCTCGGCCCGTGCCCCTGCCCCAGTCCCAGTCCTGCCCCATCCCAGCCCCCAGCCCCAGCCCTGCCCTCAGCCCAGCCCCAGACCCAGCCTGGCCCCAGCCCTGTCCCCAGCCCCAGCCACAGCCCAGCCCCAGCCCCACCCTGGACCCAGCCCCAGCCCCAGCCCTGCCCCAGCCCTGCCCCAGCCTAGCCCCAGACCCAGCCCCAGCCCCCTGCCCTGGACCCAGCCCCAGCCCCACCCCACCTCATCCCCAGCCCAGGTTCCAGCCCTGCCCAAGCCCCCGGCCCCAGACTCGGCCCCAGCCCAGCCCCAGGCCTAGCCCCTGCCCCAGTCCCCCCCCCAGACCCAGACCCAGCCCCAGCCCCTGTGCCAGCCCTACCCCAGCCCAGTCCCGGTCCCAGCCCAGCCCAAGCCCTGGCCCAGCCCCAGCCCCAGCCCCATCCTTGCCCCCAGTCCAGCCCTAGCCTGTCCCCATCCCCACCCCCAGCCCCAGCCCTGCCGCAGTCCCTGCCCCAGCCCAGTCCTGGTCCCAGCCCAGGCCCAGCCCTGCCCCAGCCCAAGCCCCAGCCCTACCCCAGCCCCAGCCCTACCCCAGCCCTGCCGCAGCCCTCGGGACCAGCCCTTTCCCAGGCCCAGCCCAGACCCCAGCCCAGCCTCAGCCCCAGCCCCAGCCCTGCCCCAGCCCCAGCCCCAGCCCTAGCCCAGCCCTGCCCTCAGCCCAGCCCTAGCTCATCCACAGCCCTGTCCGCAGCCCCAGCCTCAGCCCCAGCCCCACCCTGGACCCAGCCCCAGCCCCAGCCCTGCCCCAGCCCTGCCCCAGCCTAGCCCCAGACCCAGCCCAGCCCCTGCCCTGGACCCAGCCCCAGCCCCACCCCACCTCATCCCCAGCCCAGTTCCAGCCCTGCCCAGCCCCGGCCCCAGACTCGGCCCCAGCCCAGCCCCAGGCCTAGCCCTGCCCCAGTCCCCCCCCCCAGACCCAGACCCAGCCCCAGCCCTGTGCCAGCCCCTACCCCAGCCCAGTCCCGTCCCAGCCCAGCCCAAGCCCTGGCCCAGCCCCAGCCCCAGCCCCATCCTTGCCCCCAGTCCAGCCCTAGCCTGTCCCCATCCCCACCCCCAGCCCCAGCCCTGCCGCAGTCCCTGCCCCAGCCCAGTCCTGGTCCCAGCCCCAGGCCCAGCCCTGCCCCAGCCCAAGCCCCAGCCCTACCCCAGCCCCAGCCCATACCCCAGCCCTGCCGCAGCCTCGGGACCAGCCCTTTCCCAGGCCCAGCCCAGACCCCAGCCCAGCCTCAGCCCCAGCCCCAGCCCTGCCCCAGCCCCAGCCCCAGCCCTAGCCCAGCCCTGCCCTCAGCCCAGCCCTAGCTCCATCCACAGCCCTGTCCGCAGCCCCAGCCTCAGCCCCAGCCCCACCCTCGTCCCCAGCCCAGCCCCTGCCCAGCCCTACCCCTGCCCAGTCACGGTCCATGCCCAGCCCCAGCCCTGCCCCAGCCCCAGCCCTAGCCCCAGCCCCAGCCCTGCCCAAGACTTGGTTCCAGCCCCAGCCCCAGCCCCTGCCGCAGCCCCAGCCCCAGCCCCAGCCACAGCCCCAGCCCTGCCCCAGCCCCAGCCCAGCCCCAGCCCCAGACCCAGCCCCAGCCCCAGCCCTGCCCCAGCCTCAGTCCTGCCCCCAACCCAGCCCCAGCCATGTCCCCAGCCCAGACCTGCCCCCAGCCCCAGCCCAAGGCCCAGCCTCCAGCCTACTCCAGCCCCAGCCCCGGCCCCAACCTCAGTCCCAGCCCTACCCCAGGCCCAGCCCCAGCCCCCCAGCCCAGCCCTGCCCTGCGTCAGCCCCAGCCCCAGCCAAACCCCAGCATCAGCTCAGACCCTGCCCAGCCCCGGTCTGGGCCCCAGCCCCGGCTCCAGCCGTGCCCCCAGCCCCAGCCCAGATCTCAGCCCCGACCCCAGCCCCTTAACCCAGCCCCAGCCCTACCCCAGCCCCAGCTCAGCAAGACCCCCAGCTCAGCCCCTGCCCAGCCCCAGCCTGGGCCTCAGCCCTGGCCCCAGCCCCGGCCGCAGCCCTACCCCAGCCCAGCCCTGCCCAAGCCCAAGCCCAGACCTGCCCCCAGCTCAGCCCCAGCCCAGCCCTAGCCCCAGTCTCGGCCCCAGCCCTGCCCCCAGGCCAGACCCAGCTCAGCCCCTGCCCAGCCCTGACCCAGCCCCAGCCCTAGCCCAGCCCTGCCCTCAGCCCAGCCCCAGACCCAGCCTGGCCCCAGCCCTGTCCCCAGCCCTGGCCTCAGCCCAGCCCTAACCTAGCCCTGCCCCAGCCCCAGGCCTAGCCCAGCCCGTGCCCTCAGCCCAGCCCCAGCCCTGGACCAAGCCCCAGCCCTGAGCCGAAACCCAGCCCCAGCTTGGCCCCAGCCCTGCCCTAGCTCCAGCCCTAGCCCTGTCCCCAGCCTCGGCCCGTGCCCCTGCCCCAGTCCCAGTCCTGCCCCATCCCAGCCCCCCAGCCCCAGCCCTGCCCTCAGCCCAGCCCCAGACCCAGCCTGGCCCCAGCCCTGGCCCCAGCCCCAGCCACAGCCCAGCCCCAGGCCCAGCTCCAGCCTAGCCCCAGCCCAGCCCCAGCCACAGCCCCAGGCCTGACCTCAGCCCTGCCCCATCCCCAGCTCTGCTCCCAGCCCAGCCCCAGCCCCAGCCTAGCCCCGGTGCAAGCCTTAGCCATGCCCCAGCCCTTCCTCAGCCCCAACCAAGGCCCCATCTCCAGCCCTGCTCCCAGCCCCAGCCCCAGCCCTGGCCCCCAGCCTCCAGCCCCAGCCCAGCCCCAGCCCAGCCCTGGCCCCAACCTCCAGCCCAAGACCTGGCCCCAGCCCAGCCCCAACGCTGCCCAAGCCCCGGCCCCAGCCCAGCCCCAGCTCTGCCCCAGCCCTGCCCCAGCCCAGCCCCAGCCCTGCCCCAGCCCATGCCCCAGCCCAAGCCCCAGCCCTGCCCCAGCCCCATCCTTGCCCCCAGCCCAGCCCTAGCATGGCCCCAGCCCCACCCCCAGCCCCAGCCCTGCCCCAGTCCCTGCCCCAGCCCAGTCCTGGTCCTAGCCCAGGCCCAGCCCTGCCCCAGCCCAGCCCCAGCCCCCAGCCCTACCCCAGCCCTGGCACAGTCTCGGGACCAGCCCTTTCCCAGGCCCAGCCCAGCCTCAACCCCAGCCCCAGCCCTGCCCCAGCCCCAGCCCTAGCCCAGCCCTGCCCTCAGCCCAGCCCTGCCCTCAGCCCAGACCTAGCTCGTCCACAGCCCTGTCCGCAGCCCCAGCCCCAGCCCAGCCCCAGCCCCAGCCTCAGCCCTGCCGCAGCCCAGTCCCAGCCCTTGCCCAGCCCTGCCCTCAGCCCCAGCCCCAGCCCCACCCTCGGCCCCCAGCCCAGCCCCTGCCCCTGCCCTGCCCCAGCCCAGGCCCAGCCCCAGCCCAGCCCCTGCCCTGGACCCAGCCCCAGCCCAGCCCCAGCCCCAGCCCAGCCCTGACCCAGCCCAGCCACAGCCACAGCCCAGACCCAACCCTAGATCCAGCCCCAGTCGCAGCCCCGACCCCTGCCCAGCCCTAGCCCAGCCCCAGCCCAGCTCCAGCCACAGTCCCAGCCCTAGCCCAGGCCCTGCCCTCAGCCCAGCCCCAGGCCCGGACCCAGTCCCGGCCTCAGCCCAGCCCCTAACCTAGCCCTGCCCCAGCCCCAGCCCTAGCCCAGCCCTACCCTCAGCCCAGCCCCAGCC
Source organism: Melanerpes formicivorus (assembly GCF_026170545.1). Taxonomy (NCBI): domain Eukaryota; kingdom Metazoa; phylum Chordata; class Aves; order Piciformes; family Picidae; genus Melanerpes; species Melanerpes formicivorus. The sequence continues at coordinate 4,780 of NW_027142913.1, forward strand.
CTGGACCCAGCCCCAGCCGTGACCCGAAGCCAGCCTCAGCCTGGCCCCAGCCCTGTCCCAGCTCCAGCCCTAGCCCTGTCCCAGTCCCCGCCCCTGCCCCAGCCCCAGCCCAGCCCCAATCCGGCCCAGCCCCAGCCCCAGGCCTGGCCCCAGCCCTGCCCCAGCCCTGGCTCCTGCCCCAGGCCCATCCCAGCCCCGGCCCAAGGCCCAGCCTCAAGCCTAGTCCTGCCCCAGCCCCAGCCCCAGCCCTGCCCCAGCCCCATCCATCAGCCCCAGCCAAGACCCAGCCCTCAGCCCCAGACCCCCAGCCCCAGCCACAGCCCCAACCCCAGTCCTGTCCCAGCCCTGCCCCGCCCTGCCTCAGCCTTGGCCCCAGCCCACCAGCCCTGCCCAGTCCCAGCCCCAAGCCTGACCTCAGCCCTGCCCCCAGCCCTGGCTCCAGCCCCAGCCCCAGCCCTGCCCAAGCCTTGGTTCCAGCCCCAGCCCCAGCCCTGCACCAACCCAGCCCCAGCCCAAGGCCCAGCCTCAAGCCTAGTCCTGCCCCAGCCCTGGACCCAATCCAGCCCCAGCCCTACCCCTACCTCAGCCCTAGCCCCAGCCCTGTCCGCAGCCCCAGCCCAGCCCCCAGCATAGCCCCATCCCCCAGCCCAGCCCCTGCCCTGGACCCAGCCCCAGCCCCCACTCCAGTCTGATCCCCAGCCCAGGTCCAGCCCTAGCCCAGCCCCAGCCCCACCCTCAGCCCCAGCCCAGCCCCATTCCCAGCCCTGCCCCAGTCCTGCCCCAGCCCCGGACCCAGCCCCACCCTGGACCCAGCCCCAGCCCCCAGCCCTGCCGTAGCTCTGCCCCAGCCCCATCCTCAGCCCCAGCCCAGCCCCTGCCCCCAGCCCTGCCCCAGCCCAGCCACAGCCACAGCCCAGCCCCTGCCCTGGACCCAGCCCCAGCCCAGCCCCAGCCCCAGCTCAGACCTGCCCCAGCCCTAGTCCCCAGCCCACCCCCAGCACAGCACCAGCAAAGCCCCTGCCCCAGCCCCAGCCCAGCCCCAGTCCCAGCCCAGCCCCAGCCCAGCCCCATCCCCTGCCCAGCCCCTGCCCTGGACCCAGCCCCAGCCCCAGCCCCAGCCCCAGCCTCAGACCTGCCCCAGCCCAGTCCCAGCCCTTGCCCAGCCCCTGCCCTCAGCCCCAGCCCCAGCCCCACCCTCGGCCCCAGCCCAGCCCCTGCCCCAGCCCCACCCTCAGCCCAGCCCCAGCCCCGCCCCAGTCCTGCCCCAGCCACCGGCCCCAGCCCCACCCTGGACCTAGCCCCAGCCACAGCCCAGCCCCAGCCCCCACCCTGGACCCCAGCCCCAGCCCCCAGCCCTGCCCCAGCCCTGCCCCAGCCTAGCCCCAGACCCAGCCCAGTCCCTGCCCTGGACTCAGCCCCAGCCCCACCCCACCTCATCCCCAGCCCAGTTTCCAGCCCTGCCCTAGCCCCAGCCCCAGACTCGGCCCCAGCCCAGCCCCAGGCCTAGCCCTGCCCCAGTCCCCCCCCCAGACCCAGACCCAGCCCCAGCCCTGTGCCAGCCCTACCCCAGCCCAGTCCTGGTCCCAGCACAGGCCCAGCCCTGCCCCAGCCCAGCCCCCAGCCCCAGCCCTACCCCAGCCCTGCCACAGTCTCGGGACCAGCCCTTTCCCAGGCCCAGCCCAGACCCCAGCCCAGCCTCAGCCCCCATCCCCAGCCCTGCCCCAGCCCTGCCCTCAGCCCAGCCCCAGCTACAGCCCGGCCCCAGTCCTGCCCCAGCCCTGGACCCAGCCCCACCCATGGACCCAGCCCAGCCCCAGCCCTGCCCCAGCCCTGCCTCAGCCTAGCCCGAGCCCCAGCCCAGCCCCTGCCCTGGACCCAGCCCCAGCCCCACCCCCAGCCTCATCCCCAGGCCCAGCCCCAGCCCTTTACCCAGCCACAGCCCCAGTCCCAGCCCCAGCCCCACTCCCGGCCCCATCCCCAGCCCCAGCCAAGCCCCACTCACGGCCCCATCCCCGGCCCCTGCCCAGCACTAGCCCAGCCCTGCCCCAGCCCCCGCCCTGCCCTAGCCCCAGCCCTGCACCGAACCCAGCCCCAGCCTGACCCCAGCCCTGCCCCGGCCCAGCCCTGCCCCGGCCCAGCCCCTGCCCTGGACCCAGCCCCAGCCCAGCCCCAGCCCCAGCCCCAGCCCTGACCCAGCCCAGCCACAGCCACAGCCCAGCCCCAACCCTAGATCCAGCCCCAGTCGCAGCCCCGGCCCCTGCCCAGCCCTAGCCCAGCCCCAGCCCAGCTCCAGCCCACAGCCCAGCTCCAGCCACAGTCCCAGCCCTAGCCCAGCCCTGCCCTCAGCCCAGCCCCAGGCCCGGACTCAGTCCCGGCCTCAGCCCAGCCCTAACCTAGCCCTGCCCCAGCCCCAGCCCTAGCCCAGCCCTACCCTCAGCCCAGCCCCAGCCCTGGACCCAGCCCCAGCCGTGACCCGAAGCCAGCCTCAGCCTGGCCCCAGCCCTGTCCCAGCTCCAGCCCTAGCCCTGCCCCAGCCCCAGCCCAGCCCCAATCCGGCCCCAGCCCCAGCCCCAGCCCCAGCCCCAGCCCTGCCCTAGCCCCATCCATCAGCCCCAGCCAAGACCCAGCCCTCAGCCCCAGACCCCCAGCCCCAGCCCCAGCCACAACCCCAGTCCTGTCCCAGCCCTGCCCCGCCCTGCCTCAGCCTTGGCCCCAGCCCCAGCCCCTGCCCCAGTCCCAGCCCCAAGCCTGACCTCAGCCCTGCCCCAGCCCTGGCTCCAGCCCCAGCCCCAGCCCTGCCCAAGCCTTGGTTCCAGCCCCAGCCCCAGCCCTGCACCAACCCAGCCCCAGCCCAAGGCCCAGCCTCAAGCCTAGTCCTGCCCCAGCCCTGGACCCAATCCAGCCCCAGCCCTACCCCTACCTCAGCCCTAGCCCCAGCCCTGTCCGCAGCCCCAGCCCAGGCCCCAGCCTAGCCCCATCCCCCAGCCCAGCCCCTGCCCTGGACCCAGCCCCAGCCCCACTCCAGCCTGATCCCCAGCCCAGGTCCAGCCCTAGCCCAGCCCCAGCCCCACCCTCAGCCCCAGCCCAGCCCCATCCCCAGCCCCATGCCCCAGTCCTGCCCCAGCCCCCCGGACCCAGCCCCACCCTGGACCCAGCCCCAGCCCCAGCCCTGCCCTAGCCCTGCCCCAGCCCCCACCCTCAGCCCCAGCCCAGCCCCTGCCCCAGCCCTGCCCCAGCCCAGCCCCAGCCCCAGCCCAGCCCCTGCCCTGGACCCAGCCCCAGCCCTGCCCCAGCCCCAGCCTCAGCCCTGCCCCAGCCCAGTCCCAGCCCTTGCCCAGCCCTGCCCTCAGCCCCAGCCCTCAGCCCCAGCCCCAGCCCCACCCTCGGCCCCAGCCCAGCCCCTGCCCTGGACCCAGCTCCAGCCCAGCCCCAGCCCCAGCCTCAGCCCTGCCCCAGCCCAGTCCCAGCCCTTGCCCAGCCCTGCCCTCAGCCCCAGCCCCAGCCCCACCCTTGGCCCCAGCCCAGCCCCTGCCCCAGCCCTGCCCCAGCCCAGGCCCAGCCGCTGCCCAGCCCCTGCCCTGGACCCAGCCCCAGCCCAGCCCCAGCCCCAGCCTCAGCCCTGCCCCAGCCCAGTCCCATCCCAGCCCCAGCCCCATTCACAGCCCCAGCCCAGCCCCATCCCCACCCCTGCCCCAGCCCTGCCCTCAGCCCAGACCCAGCCCCGCCCCAGTCCTGCCCCCAGACCCGGCCCCAGCCCCACCCTGGACCTAGCCCCAGCCACAGCCCCAGCCCCAGCCCCACCCTGGACCCAGCCCCAGCCCCAGCCCTGCCCCAGCCCCTGCCCCAGCCTAGCCCCAGACCCAGCCCAGCCCCTGCCCTGGACTCAGCCCCAGCCCCACCCCACCTCATCCCCAGCCCAGTTCCAGCCCTGCCCAGCCCCGGCCCCAGACTCGGCCCCAGCCCAGCCCCAGGCCTAGCCCTGCCCCAGTCCCCCCCCCCAGACCCAGACCCAGCCCCAGCCCTGTGCCAGCCCTACCCCAGCCCAGTCCCGGTCCCAGCCCAGCCCAAGCCCTGGCCCAGCTCCAGCCCCAGCCCCATCCTTGCCCCCAGTCCAGCCCTAGCCTGTCCCCATCCCCACCCCCAGCCCCAGCCCTGCCGCAGTCCCTGCCCCAGCCCAGTCCTGGTCCCAGCCCAGGCCCAGCCCTGCCCCAGCCCAAGCCCCAGCCCTACCCCAGCCCCAGCCCTACCCCAGCCCTGCCGCAGCCTCGGGACCAGCCCTTTCCCAGGCCCAGCCCAGACCCCAGCCCAGCCTCAGCCCCAGCCCCAGCCCTGCCCCAGCCCCAGCCCCAGCCCTAGCCCAGCCCTGCCCTCAGCCCAGCCCTAGCTCATCCACAGCCCTGTCCGCAGCCCCAGCCTCAGCCCCAGACCCACCCTCGTCCCCTGCCCAGCCCCTGCCCCAGCCCTACCCCTGCCCAGTCACGGTCCATGCCCAGCCCCAGCCCTGCCCCAGCCCCAGCCCTAGCCCCAGCCCCAGCCCTGCCCAAGACTTGGTTCCAGCCCCAGCCCCAGCCCCAGCCCCAGCCACAGCCACAGCCCCAGCCCTGCCCCAGCCTCAGACCTAGCCCTGCCCCAGACCCAGACCCAGCCCCAGCCCCAGCCCTGCCCCAGCCTCAGTCCTGCCCCCAACCCAGCCCCAGACATGTCCCCAGCCCAGACCTGCCCCCAGCCCCAGCCCAAGGCCCAGCCTCCAGCCTACTCCAGCCCCAGCCCCGGCCCCAACCTCAGTCCCAGCCCTACCCCAGGCCCAGCCCCTGCCCCCAGCCCAGCCCTGCCCTGCGTCAGCCTTGCCCCAGCCCTAGTCCCCAGCCCACCCCCAGCACAGCACCAGCACAGCCCCTGCCCCAGCCCCAACCCAGCCCCCAGCCCAGCCCCAGCCCAGCCCCAGCCAAACCCCAGCATCAGCTCAGACCCTGCCCAGCCCCGGTCTGGGCCCCAGCCCCGGCTCCAGCCGTGCCCCCAGCCCCAGCCCAGATCTCAGCCCCGACCCCAGCCCCTTAGCCCAGCCCCAGCCCTACCCCAGTCCCAGCTCAGCAAGACCCCCAGCTCAGCCCCTGCCCAGCCCCAGCCTGGGCCCCAGCCCCGGCCCCAGCCCCGGCCGCAGCCCTACCCCAGCCCAGCCCTGCCCAAGCCCAAGCCCAGACCTGCCCCCAGCTCAGCCCCAGCCCAGCCCTAGCCCCAGTCTCGGCCCCAGCCCTGCCCCCAGGCCAGACCCAGCTCAGCCCCTGCCCAGCCCTGACCCAGCCCCAGCCCTAGCCCAGCCCTGCCCTCAGCCCAGCCCCAGACGCAGCCTGGCCCCAGCCCTGTCCCCAGCCCCGGCCTCAGCCCAGCCCTAACCTAGCCCTGCCCCAGCCCCAGGCCTAGCCCAGCCGTGCCCTCAGCCCAGCCCCAGCCCTGGACCAAGCCCCAGCCCTGAGCCGAACCCAGCCCCAGCTTGGCCCCAGCCCTGCCCTAGCTCCAGCCCTAGCCCTGTCCCCAGCCTCGGCCCGTGCCCCTGCCCCAGTCCCAGTCCTGCCCCATCCCAGCCCCCCAGCCCCAGCCCTGCCCTCAGCCCAGCCCCAGACCCAGCCTGGCCCCAGCCCTGGCCCCAGCCCCAGCCACAGCCCAGCCCCAGGCCCAGCCCCAGCCTAGCCCCAGCCCAGCCCCAGCCACAGCCCCAGGCCTGACCTCAGCCCTGCCCCATCCCCAGCTCTGCCCCCAGCCCAGCCCCAGCCCCAGCCTAGCCCCGGTGCAAGCCTTAGCCATGCCCCAGCCTTTCCTCAGCCCCAACCAAGGCCCCATCTCCAGCCCTGCTCCCAGCCCCAGCCCAGCCCTGGCCCCAACCTCCAGCCCAAGACCTGGCCCCAGCCCAGCCCCAACGCTGCCCAAGCCCCGGCCCCAGCCCAGCCCCAGCTCTGCCCCAGCCCTGCCCCAGCCCAGCCCCAGCCCTGCCCCAGACCTGCCCCAGCCCAGCCCCAGCCCTGCCCCAGCCCCATCCTTGCCCCCAGCCCAGCCCTAGCCTGGCCCCAGCCCCACCCCCAGCCCCAGCCCTGCCCCAGTCCCTGCCCCAGCCCAGTCCTGGTCCTAGCCCAGGCCCAGCCCTGCCCCAGCCCAGCCCCAGCCCCAGCCCTACCCCAGCCCTGGCACAGTCTCGGGACCAGCCCTTTCCCAGGCCCAGCCCAGCCTCAACCCCAGCCCCAGCCCTGCCCCAGCCCCAGCCCCAGCCCTAGCCCAGCCCTGCCCTCAGCCCAGCCCTGCCCTCAGCCCAGACCTAGCTCGTCCACAGCCCTGTCCGCAGCCCCAGCCCCAGCCCAGCCCCAGCCCCAGCCTCAGCCCTGCCGCAGCCCAGTCCCAGCCCTTGCCCAGCCCTGCCCTCAGCCCCAGCCCCAGCCCCACCCTCGGCCCCAGCCCAGCCCCTGCCCCAGCCCTGCCCCAGCCCAGGCCCAGCCCCAGCCCAGCCCCTGCCCTGGACCCAGCCCCAGCCCAGCCCCAGCCCCAGCCTCAGCCCTGCCCCAGCCCAGTCCCAGCCCAGCCCCAGCCCCATTCACAGCCCCAGCCCAGCTCCAGCCACAGCCCAGCCACAGCCCTGGAATCAGCCCCAGCCCAGCCCCATCCTCAGCCCTGCCCCAGCCCTGCCCTCAGCCCAGACCCAGCCCCGCCCCAGTCCTGCCCCAGCCCCGGCCCCAGCCCCACCCTGGACCTAGCCCCAGCCACAGCCCAGCCCCAGCCCCACCCTGGACCCAGCCCCAGCCCCAGCCCTGCCCCAGCCCTGCCCCAGCCTAGCCCCAGACCCAGCCCAGCCCCTGCCCTAGACTCAGCCCCAGCCCCACCCCACCTCATCCCCAGCCCAGTTCCAGCCCTGCCCAGCCCCGGCCCCAGACTCGGCCCCAGCCCAGCCCCAGGCCTAGCCCTGCCCCAGTCCCCCCCCCAGACCTTGCCCCACCCTCAGCCCCAGCCCAGCCCCATCCCCAGCCCTGCCCCAGCCCTGCCCTCCGCCCAGCCCCAGACCCAGCCCTGCCCCAGTCCTGCCCCAGCCCCGGACCCAGCCCCACCCTGGACCCAGCCCAGCCCAGCCCTGCCTCAGCATAGCCCGAGCCCCAGCCCAGCCCCTGCCCTGGACCCAGCCCCAGCCCCACCCCAGCCTCATCCCCAGCCCAGCCCCAGCCCTTTACCCAGCCACAGCCCCAGTCCCAGCCCCAGCCCCACTCCCGGCCCCATCCCCAGCCCCAGCCAAGCCCCACTCACGGCCCCATCCTCGGCCCCTGCCCAGCACTAGCCCAGCCCTGCCCCAGCCCCCGCCCTGCCCTAGCCCCAGCCCTGCACCGAACCCAGCCCCAGCCAGACCCCAGCCCTGCCCCGGCCCAGCCCCAGCCCTAGCCCAGCCCTACCCTCAGCCCAGCCCCAGCCCTGGACCCAGCCCCAGCCGTGACCCGAAGCCAGCCTCAGCCTGGCCCCAGCCCTGTCCCAGCTCCAGCCCTAGCCCTGTCCCAGTCCCCGCCCCTGCCCCAGCCCCAGCCCAGCCCCAATCCGGCCCCAGCCCCAGCCCCAGGCCTGGCCCCAGCCCTGCCCCAGCCCTGGCTCCTGCCCCAGCCCCATCCCAGCCCCGGCCCAAGGCCCAGCCTCAAGCCTAGTCCTGCCCCAGCCCCAGCCCCAGCCCTGCCCCAGCCCCATCCATCAGCCCCAGCCAAGACCCAGCCCTCAGCCCCAGACCCCAGCCCCAGCCACAGCCCCAACCCCAGTCCTGTCCCAGCCCTGCCCCGCCCTGCCTCAGCCTTGGCCCCAGCCCCAGCCCTGCCCCAGTCCCAGCCCCAAGCCTGACCTCAGCCCTGCCCCAGCCCTGGCTCCAGCCCCAGCCCCAGCCCTGCCCAAGCCTTGGTTCCAGCCCCAGCCCCAGCCCTGCACCAACCCAGCCCCAGCCCAAGGCCCAGCCTCAAGCCTAGTCCTGCCCCAGCCCTGGACCCAATCCAGCCCCAGCCCTACCCCTACCTCAGCCCTAGCCCCAGCCCTGTCCGCAGCCCCAGCCCAGCCCCAGCATAGCCCCATCCCCAGTCCTGCCCCAGCCCCGGACCCAGCCCCACCCTGGACACAGCCCCAGCCCCAGCCCTGCCGTAGCTCTGCCCCAGCCCCACCCTCAGCCCCAGCCCAGCCCCTGCCCCAGCCCTGCCCCAGCCCAGCCCCAGCCCCAGCCCAGCCCCTGCCCTGGACCCAGCCCCAGCCCAGCCCCAGCCCCAGCCTCAGACCTGCCCGAGCCCAGTCCCAGCCCTTGCCCAGCCCTGCCCTCAGCCCCAGCCCCAGCCCCACCCTCGGCCCCAGCCCAGCCCCTGCCCCAGCCCCACCCTCAGCCCAGCCCCAGCCCCGCCCCAGTCCTGCCCCAGCCCCGGCCCCAGCCCCAACCTGGACCTATTCCCAGCCACAGCCCAGCCCCAGCCCCACCCTGGACCCAGCCCCAGCCCCAGCCCTGCCCCAGCCCTGCCCCAGCCTAGCCCCAGACCCAGCCCAGCCCCTGCCCTGGACTCAGCCCCAGCCCCACCCCACCTCATCCCCAGCCCTGTTCCAGCCCTGCCCAGCCCCAGCCCCAGACTCGGCCCCAGCCCAGCCCCAGGCCTAGCCCTGCCCCAGTCCCCCCCCCCAGATCCAGACCCAGCCCCAGCCCTGTGCCAGCCCTACCCCAGCCCAGTCCTGGTCCCAGCCCAGGCCCAGCCCTGCCCCAGCCCAGCCCCAGCCCCAGCCCTACCCCAGCCCTGCCACAGTCTCGGGACCAGCCCTGTCCCGCAGCCCCAGCCCAGCCCCAGCCTAGCCCCATCCCCAGCCCAGCCCCTGCCCTGGACCCAGCCCCAGCCCCACTCCAGCCTAATCCCCAGCCCAGGTCCAGCCCTAGCCCAGCCCCAGCCCCACCCTCAGCCCCAGCCCAGCCCCATTCCCAGCCCTGCCCCAGTCCTGCCCCAGCCCCAGACCCAGCCCCACCCTGGACCCAGCCCCAGCCCCAGCCCTGCCCTAGCCCTGCCCCAGCCCCACCCTCAGCCCCAGCCCAGCCCCTGCCCCAGCCCTGCCCCAGCCCAGCCCCAGCCCCAGCCCAGCCCCTGCCCTGGACCCAGCCCCAGCCCAGCCCCAGCCCCAGCCTCAGACCTGCCCCAGCCCAGTCCCAGCCCTTGCCCAGCCCTGCCCTCAGCCCCAGCCCCAGCCCTGCCCTAGCCCTGCCCCAGCCCCACCCTCAGCCCCAGCCCTGCCCCAGCCCAGCCCCAGCCCCAGCCCAGCCCCTGCCCTGGACCCAGCCCCAGCCCAGCCCCAGCCCCAGCCTCAGACCTGCCCCAGCCCAGTCCCAGCCCTTGCCCAGCCTTGCCCTCAGCCCCAGCCCCAGCCCTGCCCTAGCCCTGCCCCAGCCCCACCCTCAGCCCCAGCCCTGCCCCAGCCCAGCCCCAGCCCCAGCCCAGCCCCTGCCCTGGACCCAGCCCCAGCCCAGCCCCAGTCCCAGCCTCAGACCTGCCCCAGCCCAGTCCCAGCCCTTGCCCAGCCCTGCCCTCAGCCCCAGCCCCAGCCCTGCCCTAGCCCTGCCCCAGCCCCACCCTCAGCCCCAGCCCTGCCCCAGCCCAGCCCCAGCCCCAGCCCAGCCCCTGCCCTGGACCCAGCCCCAGCCCAGCCCCAGCCCCAGCCTCAGACCTGCCCCAGCCCAGTCCCAGCCCAGCCCCAGCCCTGCCCTCAGCCCCAGCCCCAGCCCTGCCCTAGCCCTGCCCCAGCCCCACCCTCAGCCCCAGCCCAGCCCCTGCCCCAGCCCCACGCTCAGCCCAGCCCCCAGCCCCGCCCCAGTCCTGCCCCAGCCCCGGCCCCAGCCCCACCTTGGACCTAGCCCCAGCCACAGCCCAGCCCCAGCCCCACCCTGGACCCAGCCCCAGCCCCAGCCCTGCCCCAGCCCTGCCCCAGCCTAGCCCCAGACCCAGCCCAGTCCCTGCCCTGGACTCAGCCCCAGCCCCACCCCACCTCATCCCCAGCCCAGTTCCAGCCCTGCCCAGCCCCAGCCCCAGACTCGGCCCCAGCCCAGCCCCAGGCCTAGCCCTGCCCCAGTCCCCCCCCCAGACCCAGACCCAGCCCCAGCCCTGTGCCAGCCCTACCCCCAGCCCAGTCCTGGTCCCAGCACAGGCCCAGCCCTGCCCCAGCCCAGCCCCAGCCCCAGCCCCAGCCCTACCCCAGCCCTGCCACAGTCTCGGGACCAGCCCTTTCCCAGGCCCAGCCCAGACCCCAGCCCAGCCTCAGCCCCATCCCCAGCCCTGCCCCAGCCCTGCCCTCAGCCCAGCCCCAGCCCCAGCCCGGCCCCAGTCCTGCCCCAGCCCCGGACCCAGCCCCACCCTGGACCCAGCCCAGCCCCAGCCCTGCCCCAGCCCTGCCTCAGCCTAGCCCGAGCCCCAGCCCAGCCCCTGCCCTGGACCCAGCCCCAGCCCAGCCCCAGCCCCAGCCCAGCCCTGACCCAGCCCAGCCACAGCCACAGCCCAGCCCCAACCCTAGATCCAGCCCCAGTCGCAGCCCCGGCCCCTGCCCAGCCCTAGCCCAGCCCCAGCCCAGCTCCAGCCACAGTCCCAGCCCTAGCCCAGCCCTGCCCTCAGCCCAGCCCCAGGCCCGGACCCAGTCCCGGCCTCAGCCCAGCCCTAACCTAGCCCTGCCCCAGCCCCAGCCCTAGCCCAGCCCTACCCCCAGCCCAGCCCCAGCCCCAGCCTAGCCCCGGTGCAAGCCTTTCCTCAGCCCCAACCAAGGCCCCATCTCCAGCCCTGCTCCCAGCCCCAGCCCCAGCCCTGGTCCCAGCCTCCAGCCCCAGCCCAGCCCCAGCCCAGCCCTGGCCCCAACCTCCAGCCCAAGACCTGGCCCCAGCCCAGCCCCAGCTCTGCCCCAGCCCTGCCCCAGCCCAGCCCCAGCCCTGCCCCAGCCCTGCCCCAGCCCAGCCCCAGCCCTGCCCCAGCCCCATCCTTGCCCCCAGCCCAGCCCTAGCCTGGCCCCAGCCCCACCCCCAGCCCCAGCCCTGCCCCAGTCCCTGCCCCAGCCCAGTCCTGGTCCCAGCCCAGGCCCAGCCCTGCCCCAGCCCAGCCCCAGCCCCAGCCCTACCCCAGCCCTGCCACAGTCTCGGGACCAGCCCTTTCCCAGGCCCAGCCCAGCCCCCAGCCCAGCTTCAGCCCCAGCCCCAGCCCTGCCCCAGCCCCAGCCCCAGCCCTAGCCCAGCCCTGCCCTCAGCCCAGCCCTAGCTCGTCCACAGCCCTGTCCGCAGCCCCAGCCTCAGCCCCAGCCCCAGCCCTACCCCTGCCCAGTCACGGTCCATGCCCAGCCCTGCCCCAGCCCCAGCCCTAGCCCCAGCCCCAGCCCTGCCCAAGTCTTGGTTCCAGCCCCAGCCCCAGCCCTGCCCCAGCACCAGACCCAGCCCCAGCCACAGCCCCAGCCACAGCCCCAGCCCTGCCCCAGCCTCAGACCCAGCCCTGCCCCAGCCCCAGCCCCAGCCCTGCCCCATCCCTGCCCCCAGCATCTGCCCCGGCCCCAGCGCAGCCCCGGCCCTAGCCACAGCCCAGCCCCACCCCAGCCCCGGCTCAAGCCCAACCCCAGCCCAGCCCCAGCCTCCAGCCCCAGACCTGGCCCGATCCCAGACCTGGCCCTGGCCACACCCCCAGCGCACCCCCAGCCCTGCCTCAGCCCTGCCCCAGCCCAGCCCCAGCCCAGCCCCAGCCCTAGTCCCCAGCCCCAGCCCCAGCCCCAGCCCTGCCCCAGTCCCTGCCCCAGCGCAGTCCTGGTCCCAGCCCAGCCCCAGCCCTTGCCCAGCCCTGCCCTCAGCCCCAGCCCAGCCCCTGCCCTAGCCCTGCCCCAGCCCAGCCCCAGCCCCAGCCCAGCCCCTGCCCTGGACCCAGCCCCAGCCCAGCCCCAGCCCCAGCCTCAGCCCTGCCGCAGCCCAGTCCCAGCCCTTGCCCAGCCCTGCCCTCAGCCCCAGCCCCAGCCCCACCCTCGGCCCCAGCCCAGCCCCTGCCCCAGCCCTGCCCCAGCCCAGCCCTAGTCCCAGCCCAGCCCCTGCCCTGGACCCAGCCCCAGACCAGCCCCAGCCCCAGCCTCAGCCCTGCCCCAGCCCAGTCCCAGCCCAGCCCCAGCCCCATTCACAGCCCCAGCCCAGCTCCAGCCACAGCCCAGCCACAGCCCTGGAATCAGCCCCAGCCCAGCCCCATCCCCACCCCTGCCCCAGCCCTGCCCTCAGCCCAGCCCCAGCCCCGCCGCAGTCCTGCCCCAGCCCCGGCCCCAGCCCCACCCTGGACCTAGCCCCAGCCACAGCCCAGCCCCAGCCCCACCCTGGACCCAGCCCCAGCCCCAGCCCAGCCCCTGCCCTGGACCCAGCCCCAGCCCAGCCCCAGCCCCAGCCCAGCCCTGACCCAGCCCAGCCACAGCCACAGCCCAGCCCCAACCCTAGATCCAGCCCCAGTCGCAGCCCCGGCCCCTGCCCAGCCCTAGCCCAGCCCCAGCCCAGCTCCAGCCACAGTCCCAGCCCTAGCCCAGCCCTGCCCTCAGCCCAGCCCCAGGCCCGGACCCAGTCCCGGCCTCAGCCCAGCCCTAACCTAGCCCTGCCCCAGCCCCAGCCCTAGCCCAGCCCTACCCTCAGCCCAGCCCCAGCCCTGGACCCAGCCCCAGCCGTGACCCGAAGCCAGCCTCAGCCTGGCCCCAGCCCTGTCCCAGCTCCAGCCCTAGCCCTGTCCCAGTCCCCGCCCCTGCCCCAGCCCCAGCCCAGCCCCAATCCGGCCCCAGCCCCAGCCCCAGGCCTGGCCCCAGCCCTGCCCCAGCCCTGGCTCCTGCCCCAGCCCCATCCCAGCCCCGGCCCAAGGCCCAGCCTCAAGCCTAGTCCTGCCCCAGCCCCAGCCCCAGCCCTGCCCCAGCCCCATACATCAGCCCCAGCCAAGACCCAGCCCTCAGCCCCAGACCCCAGCCCCAGCCCCAGCCCCAACCCCAGTCCTGTCCCAGCCCTGCCCAGCCCTGCCTCAGCCTTGGCCCCAGCCCCAACCCTGCCCCAGTCCCAGCCCCAAGCCTGACCTCAGCCCTGCCCCAGCCCTGGCTCCAGCCCCAGCCCCAGCCCTGCCCAAGCCTTGGTTCCAGCCCCAGCCCCAGCCCTGCACCAACCCAGCCCCAGCCCAAGGCCCAGCCTCAAGCCTAGTCCTGCCCCAGCCCTGGACCCAATCCAGCCCCAGCCCTACCCCTACCTCAGCCCTAGCCCCAGCCCTGTCCGCAGCCCCAGCCCAGCCCCAGCCTAGCCCCATCCCCAGCCCAGCCCCTGCCCTGGACCCAGCCCCAGCCCCACTCCAGCCAGATCCCCAGCCCAGGTCCAGCCCTAGCCTGGCCCCAGCCCCACCCCCAGCCCGAGCCCTGCCCCAGTACCTGCCCCAGCCCAGTCCTGGTCCCAGCCCAGGCCCAGCCCTGCCCCAGCCCCAGCCCCAACCCCAGCCCTACCCCAGCCCTGCCACAGTCTCGGGACCAGCCCTTTCCCAGGCCCAGCCCAGACCCCAGCCCAGCCTCAGCCCCAGCCCCAGCCCTGCCCAAGACTTGGTTCCAGCCCCAGCCACAGCCCTGCCCCAGCCCCAGCCCCAGCCCCAGCCCCAACCACAGCCACGGCCCCAGCCCTGCCCCAGCCCCAGCCCCAGCCCCAGCCCTGCCCCAGCCTCAGTCCTGCCCCCAACCCAGCCCCAGCCATGTCCCCAGCCCAGACCTGCCCCCAGCCCCAGCCCAAGGCCCAGCCTCCAGCCTACTCCAGCCCCAGCCCCGGCCCCAACCTCAGTCCCAGCCCTACCCCAGGCCCAGCCCCTGCCCCCAGCCCAGCCCTGCCCTGCGTCAGCCCTGCCCCAGCCCTAGTCCCCAGCCCACCCCCGGCACAGCACCAGCACAGCCCCTGCCCCAGCCCCAGCCCAGCCCCCAGCCCAGCCCCAGCCCAGCCCCAGCCAAACCCCAGCATCAGCTCAGACCCTGCCCAGCCCCGGTCTGGGCCCCAGCCCCCGCCTCCAGCCGTGCCCCCAGCCCCAGCCCAGATCTCAGCCCCGACCCCAGCCCCTTAGCCCAGCCCCAGCCCTACCACAGCCCCAGCTCAGCAAGACCCCCAGCTCAGCCCCTGCCCAGCCCCAGCCTGGGCCCCAGCCCCGGCCCCAGCCCCGGCCGCAGCCCTACCCCAGCCCAGCCCTGCCCAAGCCCAAGCCCAGACCTGCCCCCAGCTCAGCCCCAGCCCAGCCCTAGCCCCAGTCTCGGCCCCAGCCCTGCCCCCAGGCCAGACCCAGCTCAGCCCTTGCCCAGCCCTGACCCAGCCCCAGCCCTAGCCCAGCCCTGCCCTCAGCCCAGTCCTGGTCCCAGCCCAGCCCCAGCCACAGCCCCAGGCCTGACCTCAGCCCTGCCCCATCCCCAGCTCTGCCCCCAGCCCAGCCCCAGCCCCAGCCTAGCCCCGGTGCAAGCCTTTCCTCAGCCCCAACCAAGGCCCCATCTCCAGCCCTGCTCCCAGCCCCAGCCCCAGCCCTGGCCCCAGCCTCCAGCCCCAGCCCAGCCCCAGCCCAGCCCTGGCCCCAACCTCCAGCCCAAGACCTGGCCCCAGCCCAGCCCCAACGCTGCCCAAGCCCCGGCCCCAGCCCAGCCCCAGCTCTGCCCCAGCCCTGCCCCAGCCCAGCCCCAGCCCTGCCCCAGACCTGCCCCAGCCCAGCCCCAGCCCTGCCCCAGCCCCATCCTTGCCCCCAGCCCAGCCCTAGCCTGGCCCCAGCCCCACCCCCCAGCCCCAGCCCTGCCCCAGTCCCTGCCCCAGCCCAGTCCTGGTCCCAGCCCAGGCCCAGCCCTGCCCCAGCCCAGCCCCAGCCCCAGCCCTACCCCAGCCCTGCCACAGTCTCGGGACCAGCCCTTTCCCAGGCCCAGCCCAGACCCCAGCCCTGCCCCAGCCCCAGCCCTAGCCCAGCCCTGCCCTCAGCCCAGCCCTAGCTCGTCCACAGCCCTGTCCGCAGCCCCAGCCTCAGCCCCAGCCCCAGCCCTACCCCTGCCCAGTCACGGTCCATGCCCAGCCCTGCCCCAGCCCCAGCCCTAGCCCCAGCCCCAGCCCTGCCCAAGTCTTGGTTCCAGCCCCAGCCCCAGCCCTGCCCCAGCACCAGACCCAGCCCCAGCCCCAGACACAGCCACAGCCCTGCCCCAGCCTCAGCCCCAGCCCTGCCCCAGCCCCAGCCCCAGCCATGCCCCCAGCCCAGACCTGCCCCCAGCCCCAGCCCTAGACCCAGCCCAGCCCCAGCCCCAGCCCTGCACCGAACCCAACCCCAGCCCAGCCCCAGCCCTGCCCCAGCTCTGGCCTCAGCCCTGTCCCCAGCCCTGCCCCAACCCCAGCCCAGCACCAGCCCCGGCCCGAGCCCAGCCCCATCACTACCCCAGCCCTGCCCAAGCCTTGCTTCCAGCCCCAGCCCCTGCACCAGCCCCAGCCCCTCCCCCAGCTCAGCCCCAGCCTAGCTCCAGCCCTGCCCCAGCCCCAGCCCCAACCCAGCCCCAGCCCTGCCCCCAGCCGAGCCCCAGCCCCAGCCTAGCCCCGGCCCAAGCCCTAGCCGTTCCCCAGCCCTTGCTCAGCCCCAACCCAGCCCCCACCTCCAGCCCTGCCCCCAGCCCCAGCCCCAGCCCTGGCCCCAGCCTCCAGCCCCAGCCCAGTTCCAGCCCAGCCCCAGCCGTGCCCCTGCGCCAGCCCCAGCCCCAGCCCAGCCCCAGCCCTGCCACCAGCCCTGCCCCAGTCCTGCCTCAGCCCCATTCCTAGCCCCAGCCCTGCCCCATCCCTGGACCCAGCCCCCAGCCCCAGCCCAGCCCCAGCCCTAGCCCGAGCCCAGCCCCAGCCCTGCCCAAGCCTTGGTTCCAGCCCCAGCCCTAGCCCCAGCCCAGCCCCAGCCCTGCCCCAGCCCCGGCCCCAGCCCC
Organism: Melanerpes formicivorus; assembly: GCF_026170545.1. Taxonomy (NCBI): domain Eukaryota; kingdom Metazoa; phylum Chordata; class Aves; order Piciformes; family Picidae; genus Melanerpes; species Melanerpes formicivorus. Next base: position 20,728 of record NW_027142913.1, read on the forward strand.
AGCCCAGCCCCAGCCCTGCCCCATCCCTGCCCTCAGGCCCAGCCCCAGCCCTACTCCAGCCCTGGCCACAGCCCCAGCCCCATCCGTGCCCCCTGCCCCGGCCCCAGACCCCATCCCTAGCCCAGCCCCAGACCTGCCCCAGCCCTGACCCGAGCTCCGGCTCAAGCCCAGCCCCAGCCCCAGCCCTGCCCCAGCCCCGGCCCCAAACCCGGCCCCATCCCAGCCCCAGCCCAGTACGAGGCCTCAGCCCAGCCCCAGCACCAGCCCAGCCCCCAGCCCAGTCCTAGCCCTGCTCCAGCCCCCACCCCACCCCCAGCTCAGCCCCAGCCCAGCCCCGGCCCCAACCCCTGCCGCAGCCCTGCCCAAGCCTTGGTTCCAGCCCCAGCCCCAACCCTGGCCAAGCCCCAGCCCCAGCCCAGCCCCAGCCCTGCCCCAGCCCCAGCCCTGCCCCAGCCCCGGCCCGACCCCAGCCCCAGCACTGCCTAAGCCTTGGTTCCAGCCCCAGCCCCAGCCCTGCCCCATCCCTGCCCCCAGCCCCGGCCCCAGCCCCAGCCACAGCCCCAGCCATGCCCCAGACCTGCCCCTACCCCAGTCCCAGCCCCGGCCCAAGCCCAACCCCAGCCCTGCCCCAGCCCCATCCATCAGCCCCAGCCAAGACCCAGCCCTCAGCCCCAGACCCCAGCCCCAGCCACAGCCCCAGCCCCAACCCCAGTCCTGTCCCAGCCCTGCCCCGCCCTGCCTCAGCCTTGGCCCCAGCCCCAGCCCTGCCCCAGTCCCAGCCCCAAGCCTGACCTCAGCCCTGCCCCAGCCCTGGCTCCAGCCCCAGCCCCAGCCCTGCCCAAGCCTTGGTTCCAGCCCCAGCCCCAGCCCTGCACCAACCCAGCCCCAGCCCAAGGCCCAGCCTCAAGCCTAGTCCTACCCCAGCCCTTGACCCAATCCAGCCCCAGCCCTACCCCTACCTCAGCCCTAGCCCCAGCCCTGTCCGCAGCCCCAGCCCAGCCCCAGCCTAGCCCCATCCCCAGCCCAGCCCCTGCCCTGGACCCAGTCCCAGCCCCACTCCAGCCTGATCCCCAGCCCAGGTCCAGCCCTAGCCCAGCCCCAGCCCCACCCTCAGCCCCAGCCCAGCCCCATCCCCAGCCCTGCCCCAGTCCTGACCCAGCCCTGGACCCAGCCCCACCCTGGACCCAGCCCCAGCCCCAGCCCTGCCCTAGCCCTGCCCCAGCCTAGCCCCAGCCCCAGCCCAGCCCCTGCCCTGGACCCAGCCCCAGCCCAGCCCCAGCCCCAGCCTCAGCCCTGCCCCAGCCCAGTCCCAGCCCAGCCCCAGCCCCATTCACAGCCCCAGCCCCAGCCCTTTACCCAGACCCAGCCCCAGCCCTGTCCCAGTCCCCCAACCAGTCCCAGCCCCAGCCCCAACCCCGGCCCCAGCCCCGGCCCCAGCCAAGTCCCACTCACGGCCCCATCCCTGGCCCCAGCCCAGCCCTAGCCCAGCCCTGCCCCAGCCCCCGCCCTACCCTAGCCCCAGCCCTGCACCGAACCCAGCCCCAGCCCGACCCCAGCCGTGCCCCAGCCAGTCCTGCCCCGGCCCAGCCCCAGCCCCAGCCCCAGCCCCTACCCTGGACCCAGCCCCAGCCCAGTCACAGGCCCAGCCCCATCCCCAGCCCTGCCCCAGCCCTGCCCTCAGCCCAGCCCCAGCCCCGCCCCAGTCCTGCCCCAGCCCCGGCCCCAGCCCCACCCTGGACCTAGCCCCAGCCACAGCCCAGCACCACCCCACCCTGGACCCAGCCCCAGCCCCAGCCCTGCCCCAGCCCTGCCCCAGCCTAGCCCCAGACCCAGCCCAGCCCCTGCCCTAGACTCAGCCCCAGCCCCACCCCACCTCATCCCCAGCCCAGTTCCAGCCCTGCCCAGCCCCGGCCCCAGACTCGGCCCCAGCCCAGCCCCAGGCCTAGCCCTGCCCCAGTCCCCCCCCCAGACCCAGCTCCACCCTCAGCCCCAGCCCAGCCCCATCCCCAGCCCCTGCCCCAGCCCTGCCCTCAGCCCAGCCCCAGCCCCAGCCCGGCCCCCAGTCCTGCCCCAGCCCCGGACCCAGCCCTACCCTGGACCCAGCCCAGCCCCAGCCCTTCCCCAGCCCTGCCTCAGCCTAGCCCGAGCCCCAGCCCGGCCCCTGCCCTGGACCCAGCCCCAGCCCCACCCCAGCCTCATCCCCAGCCCAGCCCCAGCCCTGCCCCAGCACCAGACCCAGCCCCAGCCCCAGACACAGCCAGAGCCCTGCCCCAGCCTCAGCCCCAGCCCTGCCCCAGCCCCAGCCCCAGCCATGCCCCCAGCCCAGACCTGCCCCCAGCCCCAGCCCTAGACCCAGCCCAGCCCCAGCCCCAGCCCTGCACCGAACCCAACCCCAGCCCAGCCCCAGCCCTGCCCCAGCTCTGGCCTCAGCCCTGTCCCCAGCCCTGCCCCAACCCCAGCCCAGCACCAGCCCCGGCCCGAGCCCAGCCCCATCACTACCCCAGCCCTGCCCAAGCCTTGCTTCCAGCCCCAGCCCCTGCACCAGCCCCAGCCCCTCCCCCAGCTCAGCCCCAGCCTAGCTCCAGCCCTGCCCCAGCCCCAGCCCCAACCCAGCCCCAGCCCTGCCCCCAGCCGAGCCCCAGCCCCAGCCTAGCCCCGGCCCAAGCCCTAGCCGTTCCCCAGCCCTTGCTCAGCCCCAACCCAGCCCCCACCTCCAGCCCTGCCCCCAGCCCCAGCCCCAGCCCTGGCCCCAGCCTCCAGCCCCAGCCCAGTTCCAGCCCAGCCCCAGCCGTGCCCCTGCGCCAGCCCCAGCCCCAGCCCAGCCCCAGCCCTGCCACCAGCCCTGCCCCAGTCCTGCCTCAGCCCCATTCCTAGCCCCAGCCCTGCCCCATCCCTGGACCCAGCCCCCAGCCCCCAGCCCAGCCCCAGCCCTAGCCCGAGCCCAGCCCCAGCCCTGCCCAAGCCTTGGTTCCAGCCCCAGCCCTAGCCCCAGCCCAGCCCCAGCCCTGCCCCAGCCCCGGCCCCAGCCCCAGCCCAGCCCCAGCCCTGCCCCATCCCTGCCCTCAGGCCCAGCCCCAGCCCTACTCCAGCCCTGGCCACAGCCCCAGCCCCATCCGTGCCCCCTGCCCCGGCCCCAGACCCCATCCCTAGCCCAGCCCCAGACCTGCCCCAGCCCTGACCCGAGCTCCGGCTCAAGCCCAGCCCCAGCCCCAGCCCTGCCCCAGCCCCGGCCCCAAACCCGGCCCCATCCCAGCCCCAGCCCAGTACGAGGCCTCAGCCCAGCCCCAGCACCAGCCCAGCCCCCAGCCCAGTCCTAGCCCTGCTCCAGCCCCCACCCCACCCCCAGCTCAGCCCCAGCCCAGCCCCGGCCCCAACCCCTGCCGCAGCCCTGCCCAAGCCTTGGTTCCAGCCCCAGCCCCAACCCTGGCCAAGCCCCAGCCCCAGCCCAGCCCCAGCCCTGCCCCAGCCCCAGCCCTGCCCCAGCCCCGGCCCGACCCCAGCCCCAGCACTGCCTAAGCCTTGGTTCCAGCCCCAGCCCCAGCCCTGCCCCATCCCTGCCCCCAGCCCCGGCCCCAGCCCCAGCCACAGCCCCAGCCATGCCCCAGACCTGCCCCTACCCCAGTCCCAGCCCCGGCCCAAGCCCAACCCCAGCCCTGCCCCAGCCCCATCCATCAGCCCCAGCCAAGACCCAGCCCTCAGCCCCAGACCCCAGCCCCAGCCACAGCCCCAGCCCCAACCCCAGTCCTGTCCCAGCCCTGCCCCGCCCTGCCTCAGCCTTGGCCCCAGCCCCAGCCCTGCCCCAGTCCCAGCCCCAAGCCTGACCTCAGCCCTGCCCCAGCCCTGGCTCCAGCCCCAGCCCCAGCCCTGCCCAAGCCTTGGTTCCAGCCCCAGCCCCAGCCCTGCACCAACCCAGCCCCAGCCCAAGGCCCAGCCTCAAGCCTAGTCCTACCCCCAGCCCTTGACCCAATCCAGCCCCAGCCCCTACCACCTACCTCAGCCCTAGCCCCAGCCCTGTCCGCAGCCCCAGCCCAGCTCCCAGCCTAGCCCCATCCCCAGCCCAGCCCCTGCCCTGGACCCAGTCCCAGCCCCACTCCAGCCTGATCCCCAGCCCAGGTCCAGCCCCTAGCCCCAGCCCCAGCCCCACCCTCAGCCCCAGCCCAGCCCCATCCCCAGCCCTGCCCCAGTCCTGACCCAGCCCTGGACCCAGCCCCACCCTGGACCCAGCCCCAGCCCCAGCCCTGCCCTAGCCCTGCCCCAGCCTAGCCCCCAGCCCCAGCCCAGCCCCTGCCCTGGACCCAGCCCCAGCCCAGCCCCAGCCCCCAGCCTCAGCCCTGCCCCAGGCCCAGTCCCAGCCCAGCCCCAGCCCCATTCACAGCCCCAGCCCCAGCCCTTTACCCAGACCCAGCCCCAGCCCTGTCCCAGTCCCCCAACCAGTCCCAGCCCCCAGCCCCAACCCCGGCCCCAGCCCCGGCCCCAGCCAAGTCCCACTCACGGGCCCCATCCCCTGGCCCCAGCCCAGCCCTAGCCCAGCCCTGCCCCAGCCCCCGCCCTACCCTAGCCCCAGCCCTGCACCGAACCCAGCCCCAGCCCGACCCCAGCCGTGCCCCAGCCAGTCCTGCCCCGGCCAGCCCCAGCCCCAGCCCCAGCCCCTACCCTGGACCCAGCCCCAGCCCAGTCACAGGCCCAGCCCCATCCCCAGCCCTGCCCCAGCCCTGCCCTCAAGCCCAGCCCCAGCCCCGCCCCAGTCCCTGCCCCAGCCCCGGCCCCAGCCCCACCCTGGACCTAGCCCCAGCCACAGCCCAGCACCACCCACACCCTGGACCCAGCCCCAGCCCCAGCCCTGCCCCAGCCCTGCCCCAGCCTAGCCCCAGACCCAGCCCAGCCCCTGCCCTAGACTCAGCCCCAGCCCCACCCCCACCTCATCCCCAGCCCAGTTCCAGCCCTGCCCAGCCCCGGCCCCAGACTCGGCCCCCAGCCCAGCCCCAGGCCTAGCCCCTGCCCCAGTCCCCCCCCCCAGACCCAGCTCCACCCTCAGCCCCAGCCCAGCCCCATCCCCAGCCCCTGCCCCCAGCCCTGCCCCTCAGCCCAGCCCCAGCCCCAGCCCGGCCCCAGTCCTGCCCCAGCCCCGGACCCAGCCCTACCCTGGACCCAGCCCAGCCCCAGCCCTTCCCCAGCCCTGCCTCAGCCTAGCCCCGAGCCCCAGCCCGGCCCCTGCCCTGGACCCAGCCCCAGCCCCCACCCCAGCCTCATCCCCAGCCCAGCCCCAGCCCTTTACCCAGCCCCAGCCCCAGTCCCAAGCCCCAGCCCCACTCCCGGCCCCATCCCCAGCCCCAGCCAAGCCCCCACTCACGGCCCCATCCCCGGCCCCTGCCCAGCACTAGCCCAGCCCTGCCCCAGCCCCCGCCCTGCCCAAGCCCCAGCCCTGCACCGAACCCAGCCCCAGCCTGACCCCAGCCCTGCCCCGGCCCAGCCCTGCCCCGGCCCAGCCCCAGCCGCAGCCCAGCCCCTGCCCTGGACCCAGCCCCAGCCCAGCCACAGCCCCAGCCCCAGCCCCAGCCCAGCCCTGACCCAGCCCAGCCACAGCCACAGCCCAGCCCCAGCCCTGGATCCAGCCCCAGTCGCAGCCCCGGCCCCTGCCCAGCCCTAGCCCAGCCCCCAGCCCAGCTCCAGCCACAGTCCCAGCCCTAGCCCAGCCGTGCCCTCAGACCAGCCCCAGGCCCGGACCCAGTCCCGGCCTCAGCCCAGCCCTAACCTAGCCCTGCCCCAGCCCCAGCCCTAGCCCAGCCCTACCCTCAGCCCAGCCCCAGCCCTGGACCCAGCCCCAGCCGTGACCCGAAGCCAGCCTCAGCCTGGCCCCAGCCCTGTCCCAGCTGCAGCCCTAGCCCTGTCCCAGTCCCCCCCCCTACCCCAGCCTCAGCCCAGCCCCAATCCGGCCCCAGCCCCAGCCCCAGGCCCGGCCCCAGCCCTGCCCCAGCCCTGGCTCCTGCCCCAGCCCCAACCCAGCCCCGGCCCAAGGCCCGGCCTCAAGCCTAGTCCTGCCCCAGCCCCAGCCCCAGCCCTGCCCCATCCCCAGCTTTAGCCCAGCCCTGCCGTCAGCCCAGCCCCAGCCCGGCCCCATCACTGCCCCTTGCCCAGCCCCAGCCCCGCCCCAGACTCAGCCCCGACCTTGGCCCCAGACTAGGCCCCTGTCCCAGCCCCAGACCTTCTCCATCCCAGCCCCTGCCCCAGCACTGTCACCAGCCCCGGCCCCTGCCCCAGCCCCAGTCCTTCCCCAGCCCCAGCCCCAGCCCCAGCCCTGCCCTCAGACCAGCCCCAGCCCAAGGCCCAGCCTCAAGCCTAGTCCTGCCCCAGCCCTGGCCCCAATCCAGCCCCAGCACTACCCCTACCTCAGCCCCAGCCCCAACCCTGTCCGCAACCCCAGCCCAGCCCCAGCCCAGCCCCTGCCCTGGACCCAGCCCCAGCCCCACTCCAGCATCATCCCCAGCCCAGGTCCAGCCCTAGCCCAGCCCCAGCCCCACCCTTAGCCCCAGCCCAGCCCCAGCCCCAGCCCATGCCCAGCACAGCCCCAGCCCCAGCCCAGCCCCAGCCACCGCCCAGCCCCAGCCCTTTACCCAGCCACAGCCCCAGCCCTGTCCCAGTCCCCCACCCAGCCCCAGCCCCCAACCCCGGTCCCAGCCCCAGCCCCAGCCAAGTCCCACTCACGGCCCCATCCCTGGCCCCAGCCCAGCCCCAGCCCAGCCCTGCCCCAGCCCCCGCCCTGCCCTAGCCCCAGCCCTGCACTGAACCCAGCCCCAGCCCGACCCCAGCCCTGCCCCGGCCCAGCCCTGCCCCGGCCCAGCCCCAGCCCCAGCCCAGCCCCTGCCTTGGACCAAGCCCCAGCCCAATCCCAGGCCCAGCCCTAGCCCCCAGCCCAGCCCTAGCCCAGCCCCAGCCCCACCCTCAGCCCCAGCCCAGCCCCATCCCCAGCCCTGCCCCAGCCCTGCCCTCAGCCCAGCCCCAGCCCCAGCCCGGCCCCAGTCCTGCCCCAGCCCCGGACCCAGCCCCCACCGTGGACCCAGCCCAGCCCCAGCCCTGCCCCAGCCCTGCCTCAGCCTAGCCCGAGCCCCAGCCCAGCCCCTGCCCTGGACCCAGCCCCAGCCCCACCCCAGCCTCATCCCCAGCCCAGCCCCAGCCCTTTACCCAGCCCCAGCCCCCAGTCCCAGCCCCAGCCCCACTCCCGGCCCCATCCCCAACCCCAGCCAAGCCCCACTCACGGCCCCATCCCCGGCCCCTGCCCAGCACTAGCCCAGCCCTGCCCCAGCCCCCGCCCTGCCCTAGCCCCAGCCCTGCACCGAACCCAGCCCCAGCCTGACCCCAGCCCTGCCCCGGCCCAGCCCTGCCCCGGCCCAGCCCAGCCCCAGCCCCAGCCCAGCCCCTGCCCTGCACCCAGCCCCAGCCCAGCCCCAGCCCCAGCCCAGCCCTGACCCAGCCCAGCCACAGCCACAGGCCAGCCCCAACCCTGGATCCAGCCCCAGTCGCAGCCCCGGCCCCTGCCCAGCCCTAGCCCAGCCCCAGCCCAGCTCCAGCCACAGTCCCAGCCCTAGCCCAGCCCTGCCCTCAGCCCAGCCCCAGGCCCGGACTCAGTCCCGGCCTCAGCCCAGCCCTAACCTAGCCCTGCCCCAGCCCCAGCCCTAGCCCAGCCCTACCCTCAGCCCAGCCCCAGCCCTGGACCCAGCCCCAGCCGTGACCCGAAGCCAGCCTCAGCCTGGCCCCAGCCCTGTCCCAGCTCCAGCCCTAGCCCTGTCCCAGTCCCCGCCCCTGCCCCAGCCCCAGCCCAGCCCCAATCCGGCCCCAGCCCCAGCCCCAGGCCTGGCCCCAGCCCTGCCCCAGCCCTGGCTCCTGCCCCAGCCCCATCCCAGCCCCGGCCCAAGGCCCAGCCTCAAGCCTAGTCCTGCCCCAGCCCCAGCCCCAGCCCTGCCCCATCCCCAGCTTTAGCCCAGCCCTGCCGTCAGCCCAGCCCCAGCCCGGCCCCATCACTGCCCCCTGCCCAGCCCCAGCCCCGCCCCAGCCTCAGCCCCAACCTTGGCCCCAGCCTAGGCCCCTGTCCCAGCCCCAGACCTTCTCCATCCCAGCCCCAGCCCCAGCACTGTCCCCAGCCCCGGCCCCTGCCCCAGCCCCAGTCCTTCCCCAGCCCCAGCCCCAGCCCCAGCCCTGCCCTGCCCCAGCCCTGCCCTCAGACCAGCCCCAGCCCTGCCCTCAGACCAGCCCCAGCCCAAGGCCCAGCCTCAAGCCTAGTCCTGCCCCAGCCCTGGCCCCAATCCAGCCCCAGCACTACCCCTACCTTAGCCCTAGCCCCAGCCCTGTCCGCAGTCCCAGCCCAGCTTCAGCCCAGCCCCTGCCACAGCCCCAGCCCCAGCCCCAGCCCCAGCCCCAGCCCTGCCCCAGGCTCAGTCCTGCCCCAGCCCCGGCCCCAGCCCCAGCCCCAGCCCCAGCCCTGGCCCCAACCCAGCCCCAGCCATGCCCCCAGCCCAGACCTGCCCCCAGCCCCAGCCCCAGGCCCAGCCCCAGCCTAGCCCCAGCCCAGCCCCAGCCCCAACCTTGGCCCCCAGCCCAGCCCCAGTTCAAGCCCTGCCCCAGCCCTGCCCCTGCCCCGGCCCCAGCCCCGGCCCCAGACTCGGCCCCAGCCCTGGACCCAGCCCCCAGCCCCACCCCAGCCTCATCCCCAGCCCAAGGCCTAGACCTGTGCCAGCCCTACCCCCAGCCCAGCCCCGGTCCCAGCCCAGCCCAAGCACTGGCCCAGCCCCCAGCCCAAACCCCATCCTTGCCCCCAGCCAAGCCCTAGCCCTGCCCCAGTCCCAGCCCCAGCCCAGCCCCAGCCCTGGACCCAGCCCCAGCCCCACCCCAGCCTCATCCCCAGCCCAGGCCAAGCCCTGCACCAGCCCCAGCCCCACCCCCGGACCCATCCCCGGTCCCAGCCCTGCCGTAGCCCAAGCCCCTGCCCCAGCCCCCACCCCTGCCCAGCCCCAGCCCTACACCGAACCCAGCCCCAGCCCCGGCCCCCAGCCCTGCCCCCAGCTCTGGCCCCAGCCCTGTCCCCAGCCCCCAGCCCCAGCCCCCAGCCCCACCCTCGGGCCCCAGCCCAGCCCCTGCCCCCAGCCTTGCCCCGGCCCAGCCCCAGCCCCAGCCCAGCCCCTGCCCTGGACCCAGCCCCAGCCCAGCCCCAGCCACAGCCCCAGCCCAGTCCCCAGCCCAGCCCCTGCCCTGGACCCAGCCCCAGTCGCAGCCCTGGCCCTAGCCCCAGCCCCAGCCCCAGCCCAACCCCAGCCCCAGCCCAGCCCCCAGCCCCGGCCCTACCCCTGCCCAGTCCCGGTCCATGCCCAGCCCCAGCCCTGCCCAGCCCCAGCCTCAGCCCCAGCCCTGCCCAAGACTTGGTTCCAGCCCATCCCCAGCCCCTGCCCCAGCCCCGCCCTCGGCCCCAGCCCAGCCCCAGCCCAAGCCCTAGCCCTGCCCTGGACCCAGCCCCAGCCCCACCCTAGCCTCATCCCCTGCCCAGCCCCCAGCCCTTCCCCATCCCAAGCCCCAGCCCCAGCCCCAGCCCCATCCCTGCCCCCAGCCCAGCCCCAGCCCCAGCCCTGCCCCAGCCCTGGACCCAGCCCCAGCCCCCAGCCCAGCCACAGCCCAGCCCTGCCCTCAGCCCCAGCCCCAGGCCCGGACCCAGCCCCGGCCTCAGCCCAGCCCTAACCTAGCCCTGCCCCAGCCCCAGGCCTAGCCCAGCCGTGCCCTCAGCCCAGCCCCAGCCCTGGACCCAAGCCCCAGCCCTGAGCCAAACCCAGCGCCAGCCTGGCCCCCAGCCCTGCCCGGAGCTCCAGCCCTAGCCCTGTCCCCAGCCTCGGCCCGTGCCCCTGCCCCAGCCCTAGCCCTGCCCTGGACCCAGCCCCAGCCCCAGCCCTGCGCTCAGCCTAGCCACAGACCCAGCCTGGCCCCAGCCCTGTCCCCAGCCCCAGCCACAGCCCAGCCCCAGGCCCTGCCCCAGCCTAGCCACAGCCCTGCCCCAGCCCTGGCCCAGTCCCAGCCCCAGCCCTGGCTCCAGCCCCAGCCCCAGCCCTGCCCATGCCTTGGTTCCAGCCCCAGCCCCAGCCCTGCGCCAACCAAGCCCCAGCCCAAGGCCCAGCCTCAAGCCTAGTCCCTGCCCCAGCCCAAGCCCCAATCCAGCCCCAGCCCTACCCCTACCTCAGCCCTAGCCCCAGCCCTGTCCGCAGCCCCCAGCCTCAGCCCCAACCTTGGCCCCAGCCCAGCCCCAGTTCCAGCCCTGCCCCAGCCCTGCCCCTGCCCCGGCCCCAGCCCCAGCCCCAGACTCGGCCCCAGCTCAGCCCCAGGCCTAGCCCTGCCCCAGTCCCCGCCCCAGACCCAGACCCAGCCCCAGCCCTGTGCCAGCCCTACCCCAGCCCAGCCCCGGTCCCAGCCCAGCCCAAGCCCTGGCCCAGCCCCAGCACCAGCCCCATCCTTGCCCCCCAGCCCAGCCCTAGCCCGGGCCCCAGCCCCAGCCCCAGCCCCAGCCCTACCCCAGCCCTGCCGCAGCCTCGGGCCCAGCCCTGTCCCAGGCCCAGCCCAGACCCCAGCCCAGCCTCAGCCCCGGTCACAGCCCTGCCCCAGCCCCAGCCCTAGCCCAGCCCTGCCCTCAGCCCAGCCCCTAGCTCGGCCACAGCCCTGTCCCGCAGCCCCAGCCCCAGCCCCAGCCCCAACCTCTTCCCCAGCCCAGCCCCTGCCCCAGCCCTACCCCCTGCCCAGTCACGGTCCATGCCCAGCCCCAGCCCTGCCCCAGCACCCCCCCCAGCCCCAGCCCTGCCCAAGACTTGGTTCCAGCCCCAGCCCCAGCCCAAGCCCTAGCCCTGCCCTAGACCCAGCCCCAGCCCCACCCCAGCCTCATCCCCTGCCCAGCCCCAGCCCATTCCCATCCCAAGCCCCAGCCCCAGTCCCAGCCCCATCCCTGCCCCCAGCCCAGCCCCAGCCCCAGCCCTGCCCCATCCCAGCCCCAGCCCCAGCCCAAGCCCTGCCCCAGTCCCCGCCCCAGCCAGGTCCTGGTCCCAGCCCAGCCACAGCCCAGCCCCAGCACTGCCCCAGCCGAGCCCCAGCCCCAGCCCAGTCCCAGCCCTGGACCCAGCCCCAGCCCCCACCCCTGGCCCCATCCCCAGCTCCAGCCCAGCCCTAGCCCAGCCCTGCCCTCAGCGCAGCCCCAGGCCCGGACCCAGCCCCCGGCCTCAGCCCAGCCCTGACCTAGCCCTGCCCCAGCCCCAGGCTTAGCCCAGCCGTGCCCCCAGCCCAGCCCCCAGCCCTGGACCAAGCCCCAGCCCTGAGCCAAACCCAGCGCCAGCCTGGCCCCAGCCCTGCCCGAGCTCCAGCCCTAGCCCTGTCCCCAGCCTCGGCCCGTGCCCCTGCCCCAGCCCTAGCCCTGCCCTGGACCCAGCCCCAGCCCCAGCCCCAGCCCTGCCCTCAGCCCAGCCCCAGACCCAGCCTGGCCCCCAGCCCTGTCCCCAGCCCCCAGCCACAGCCCAGCCCCAGGCCCTGCCCCAGCCTAGCCACAGCCCTGCCCCAGCCCTGGCCCACAGCCCCAGCCCTGGCTCCAGCCCCAGCCCCAGCCCTGCCCATGCCTTGGTTCCAGCCCCAGCCCCAGCCCTGCGCCAACCCAGCCCCAGCCCAACGCCCAGCCTCAAGCCTAGTCCTGCCCCAGCCCAAGCCCTAATCCAGCCCCCAGCCCTACCCCTACCTCAGCCCTAGCCCCAGCCCTGTCCGCAGCCCCAGCCCCAGCCCCAACCTTGGCCCCAGCCCCAGCCACAGTTCCAGCCCTGCCCCAGCCCAGCCCCAGCCCCCGGCCCCAGCCCTGCCCCAGCTCTGGCCCCAGCCCAACCCCCAGCCCAGCTCCAGCCCCAGCCCCAGACCCAGGCTGGCCCCAGCCCTGTCCCCAGCCCCAGCCACAGCCCAGCCCCAGGCCCTGCCCCAGCCTAGCCCCAGCCCTGCCCCAGCCGCAGCCCCAGGCCTCCCCTCAGCCCTGCCCCAGACCCAGCTCTGCCCCCAGCCCCAGCTCTGCCCCCAGCCCAGCCCCAGCCCCAGCCTAGCCCCGGCCCAAGCCTTAGCCGTGCCCCAGCCCTTCCTCAGCCCCAACCCAGCCCCCACCTCCAGCCCTGCTCCCAGCCCCAGCCCCCAGCCTCCAGCCCCAGCCCAGCCCCAGCCCAGCCCCAGCCCTGCCCCAGCCGCAGCCCAGCCCTAGCCCCAGCCCAGCCCCAGCCCAGCCCTGGCCCCAGCCTCCAGCCCCAGACCTGGCCCCAGCCCAGCCCCAGCTCTGCCCCAGCCCTGCCCCAGCCCAGCCCCAGCCCTGCCCAAGCCCCAGCCCAACCCCAGCCCTGCCCAAGCCTTGGTTCCAGCCCCAGCCCCAGCCCCATCCCCAGCCCCGGCCACAGCCCCCAGCTCAGCCCCAGCCCTGCCCCAGCCCAGCCCCACCTCTACTCCCCAGCCCAGCCCCAGCCCAGCCCCAACCCCAAGCTCCAGCCCCAGACCTGGCCCCAGCCCAGCCCCAGCCCCTGCCCTACCCCCAGCCCAGCCCCAGCCTCCGACCCTGTCCTCAGCCCAACCTCAGCCCAGCCCCAGCCCAGCCCCAGCCCCGGCCCCAGCCCCAGCCCAGAACCCAGCCCCGGCCCTAGCCCCCCAGCCCAGTCCCAGCCCTGCCCCAGCCCCAGCCCAGCTCCCAGCCCTGCCCCAATCCAGCCCCAGCCCCGGCCCAAGCCCTACCCCAGCCCTGCTTCGGCCCCAGCCCAGCCCAAGGCCCAGCCCTGCCCCCAGCCCAGCCCCAACCCAGCCCCAGCTCAGCCACAGTCCAGACCCAGCCCTAAGCCCAGCCTAGCCCCAACCCCGTCCCTGGCGCTGCTACAGTCCTACCCCAGTCCTGGACCAGACCCCAGACCCAGACCCAGCCCAGGACCCAGCCCCTGCCCCAGCCCTGCCCCAGCCCCAGCCCAGTCCCCCGCCCAATCCTGCCCCAGCCCTGGCACCAGCCCCCAGCCCAGCCCCAGCCTAGCCGCAGCCCCAGAACAGCCCCATCCCTGCCCCATCCCCCACCCCCAACCATGCCCTAACCCTGTCCCAGCCCTGGCCCCAGCCCAGCCCCAGCCTCGGCCCTAGCGCTGCCCCCTGCCCTGCCCCAGTCCAGTCCCCGGCCCCAGCCCCGGCCACAGCCTCCAACCCCAGACTTGGCCCCAGCCCAGCCCAAACCCTGCTCAAGTCCCGGACCCAGCCCAGCCCCATCCCCAGCCCCAGCCCCGGCCTGAGCCCAGCCCCAGTCCTGCCCAAGCCTTGCTTCCAGCCCCAGCCCCAGCCCTGCCCCATCCCTGTCCCCAGCCCCAGCCCCGGCCCCAGCCCAGCCCCGGCCCTAGCCACAGACCAGCCCCAGCCCCAGCCCTGCGCCAAGCCAGCCCCAGCCCAAGGCCCAGCCTCAAGCCTAGTCCTGCCCCAGCCCTGGCCCCAATCCAGCCCCAGCCCTACCCCCTACCTCAGCCCTAGCCCCAGCCCTGTCCACAGCCCCAGCCTCAGCCCCAACCTTGGCCCCAGCCCAGCCCCAGTTCCAGCCCTGCCCCAGCCCTGCCCCTGCCCCGGCCCCAGCCCCAGCCCCAGACTCGGCCCCAGCTCAGCCCCAGGCCTAGCCCTGCCCCAGTCCCCGCCCCAGACCCAGCCCCAGCCCCACCCCTGTGCCAGCCCTACCCCAGCCCAGCCCCGGTCCCAGCCCAGCCCAAGCCCTGGCCCAGCCCCAGCACCAGCCCCATCCTTGCCCCCAGCCCAGCCCTAGCCCGGCCCCAGCCCCAGCCCCAGCCCCAGCCCTACCCCAGCCCTGCCGCAGCCTCGGGCCCAGCCCTGTCCCAGGCCCAGCCCAGCCCCCAGCCCAGCCTCAGCCCCGGTCACAGCCCTGCCCCAGCCCCAGCCCTAGCCCAGCCCTGCCCTCAGCCCAGCCCTAGCTCGGCCACAGCCCTGTCCGCAGCCCCAGCCCCAGCCCCAGCCCCAACCTCTTCCCCAGCCCAGCCCCTGCCCCAGCCCTACCCCTGCCCAGTCACGGTCCATGCCCAGCCCCAGCCCTGCCCCAGCACCCCCCCCCAGCCCCAGCCCTGCCCAAGACTTGGTTCCAGCCCCAGCCCCAGCCCAAGCCCCTAGCCCTGCCCTAGACCCAGCCCCAGCCCCACCCCAGCCTCATCCCCTGCCCAGCCCCAGCCCATTCCCATCCCAAGCCCCAGCCCCAGTCCCAGCCCCATCCCTGCCCCCAGCCCAGCCCCAGCCCCCAGCCCTGCCCCATCCCAGCCCCAGCCCCAGCCCCAGCCCAAGCCCTGCCCCAGTCCCAGCCCCAGCCAGGTCCTGGTCCCAGCCCAGCCACAGCCCAGCCCCAGCCCTGGACCCAGCCCCAGCCCCACCCCTGGCCCCATCCCCAGCCCCAGCCCAGCCCTAGCCCAGCCCTGCCCTCAGCGCAGCCCCAGGCCCGGACCCAGCCCCGGCCTCAGCCCAGCCCTGACCTAGCCCTGCCCCAGCCCCAGGCTTAGCCCAGCCGTGCCCCCAGCCCAGCCCCAGCCCTGGACCAAGCCCCAGCCCTGAGCCAAACCCAGCGCCAGCCTGGCCCCAGCCCTGCCCGAGCTCCAGCCCTAGCCCTGTCCCCAGCCTCGGCCCGTGCCCCTGCCCCAGCCCTAGCCCTGCCCTGGACCCAGCCCCAGCCCCAGCCCTGCCCTCAGCCCAGCCCCAGACCCAGCCTGGCCCCAGCCCTGTCCCCAGCCCCAGCCACAGCCCAGCCCCAGGCCCTGCCCCCGCCTAGCCACAGCCCTGCCCCAGCCCTGGCCCAGCCCCAGCCCCAGCCCTGGCTCCAGCCCCAGCCCCAGCCCTGCCCATGCCTTGGTTCCAGCCCCAGCCCCAGCCCTGCGCCAACCCCAACCCCAGCCCAACGCCCAGCCTCAAGCCTAGTCCTGCCCCAGCCCTGGCCCCAATCCAGCCCCAGCCCTACCCCTACCTCAGCCCTAGCCCCAGCCCTGTCCGCAGCCCCAGCCCCAGCCCCAACCTTGGCCCCAGCCCAGCCACAGTTCCAGCCCTGCCCCAGCCCAGCCCCAGCCCCGGCCCCAGCCCTGCCCCAGCTCTGGCCCCAGCCCAACCCCAGCCCAGCCCAGCTCCAGCCCAGCCCCAGACCCAGGCTGGCCCCAGCCCTGTCCCCAGCCCCAGCCACAGCCCAGCCCCAGGCCCTGCCCCAGCCTAGCCCCAGCCCTGCCCCAGCCGCAGCCCCAGGCCTCCCCTCAGCCCTGCCCCAGACCCAGCTCTGCCCCCAGCCCCAGCTCTGCCCCCAGCCCAGCCCCAGCCCCAGCCTAGCCCCCGGCCCAAGCCTTAGCCGTGCCCCAGCCCTTCCTCAGCCCCAACCCAGCCCCCACCTCCAGCCCTGCTCCCAGCCCCAGCCCCAGCCTCCAGCCCCAGCCCAGCCCCAGCCCAGCCCCAGCCCTGCCCCAGCCGCAGCCCAGCCCTAGCCCCAGCCCAGCCCCAGCCCAGCCCTGGCCCCAGCCTCCAGCCCCAGACCTGGCCCCCAGCCCAGCCCCCAAGCTCTGCCCCAGCCCTGCCCCAGCCCAGCCCCAGCCCTGCCCAAGCCCCAGCCCAGCCCCAGCCCTGCCCAAGCCTTGGTTCCAGCCCCAGCCCCAGCCCCATCCCCAGCCCCGGCCACAGCCCCCAGCTCAGCCCCAGCCCTGCCCCAGCCCAGCCCCACCTCTACTCCCCAGCCCAGCCCCAGCCCAGCCCCAACCCCAGGCTCCAGCCCCAGACCTGGCCCCAGCCCAGCCCCAGCCCCTGCCCCTACCCCAGCCCAGCCCCAGCCTCCGACCCTGTCCTCAGCCCAACCTCAGCCCTGCCCCAGCCCAGCCCCAGCCATAGCCCCAGCCCCCAGCCCCAGCCCCAGCCCAGAACTCAGCCCCGGCCCTAGCCCCCAGCCCAGTCCCAGCCCTGCCCCAGCCCCAGCCCAGCTCCCAGCCCTGCCCCAATCCAGCCCCAGCCCCGGCCCAAGCCCTACCCCAGCCCTGCTTCGGCCCCAGCCCAGCCCAAGGCCCAGCCCCTGCCCCCCAGCCCAGCCCCCAACCCAGCCCCAGCTCAGCCACAGTCCAGACCCAGCCCTAAGCCCAGCCTAGCCCCAACCCCGTCCCCTGGCGCTGCTACAGTCCTACCCCAGTCCTGGACCAGACCCCCAGACCCAGACCCAGCCCAGGACCCAGCCCCTGCCCCAGCCCTGCCCCAGCCCCAGCCCAGTCCCCCGCCCAATCCTGCCCCAGCCCTGGCACCAGCCCCCAGCCCAGCCCCAGCCTAGCCGCAGCCCCAGAACAGCCCCATCCCTGCCCCATCCCCCACCCCCAACCATGCCCTAACCCTGTCCCAGCCCTGGCCCCAGCCCAGCCCCAGCCTCGGCCCTAGCGCTGCCCCTGCCCTGCCCCAGTCCAGTCCCCGGCCCCAGCCCCGGCCACAGCCTCCAACCCCAGACCTGGCCCCAGCCCAGCCCAAACCCTGCTCAAGTCCCGGACCCAGCCCAGCCCCCCATCCCCAGACCCAGCCCCGGCCCGAGCCCAGCCCCAGTCCTGCCCAAGCCTTGCTTCCAGCCCCAGCCCCAGCCCTGCCCCATCCCTGTCCCCAGCCCCAGCCCCGGCCCCCAGCCCAGCCCCGGCCCTAGCCACAGACCAGCCCCAGCCCAGCCCCTACTCCAGCCCCTGGCCCCAGCCCTGACTCGAGCTCCGGCTCAAACCCAGCACCAGACCTGCCCCGAGGCCTCACCCCAGCCCCAGCCAAAACCCCAGCCCTGCCACCAGCCCAACCCCAGCCCTGCCCCAGACCCCGGCCCCAGCCCAGCCCAGCCCCCAGCCCCCGGTTCCAGCCCTGGCCCCTAGCTCCAGCCCAGCCCCAGCCCAGCCCCAGCCCCGGCCACAGCCCCCCAGCCCAGCCCCCAGCCCTGCCCCAGCCCAGCCCTAGCCACAGCCCAGCCCCAGCCCAGGACCCAGCCCCAGTCGCAGCCCTGGGCCCAGCCCAGCCCTAGCCCCAGCCCCAGCCCCACCCTCAGTCCCAGCCCAGCTCCAGCCACAGCCCAGCCCCTGCCCTGGACCCAGTCCCAGCCCCAGCCCTGCCCCCAGCCCAGCCCCAGCCCCACCCTGGACCCAGCCCCAGCCCCAGCCCAGCCCCAGCCCAGCCCCAGCCCCAGCCCCAGCCCAGCCCCTGCCCTGGACCCAGCCACAGCCCAGACCCAGCCCCAGCCCCAGCCCTGCCCCAGCCCAGCCCCAGCCCCAGCCCAGCCTCATCCCCAGCCCACGCCCAGCCCTGCCCCAGACCAAGCCCCAGCCCCAGCCCAAGCCCCATCCCCATCCCCATCCCCATCCCTACCCCCAGCCCAGCCCCAGCCCTGGCTCCAGCCCCAGCCCCAGCCCTGCCCATGCCTTGGATCCAGCCCCAGCCCCCAGCCCTGCACCAACCCAGCCCCAGCCCAAGGCCCAGCCTCAAGCCTAGTCCTGCCCCAGCCCTGGACCCAATCCAGCCCTAGCCCTACCCCTACCTCAGCCCTAGCCCCAGCCCTGTCCGCAGCTTCAGCCCCAGCCCCAGCCCCACCCTCGCCACCCAGCCCAGCCCCAGCCCCAACCTTGGCCCCAGCCCAGCCCCAGTTCCAGCCCTGCCCCAGCCCCGCCCCTGCCCCGGCCCCAGCCCCAGCCCCAGCCCCGGCCCCAGCCCTGCCCCAGCTCTGGCCCCAGCCCTGTCCCCAGCCCCGGCCCCTGCACCAGCCCTGGACCAGCCCAGCCCTGCCCTCAGCCCCAGCCCAGCCCCAGCCCCACCCTCGGCCCCAGGCCAGCTCCGCCCACAGCCCAGCCACAGCCCTGGACCCAACCCCAGCCCAGCCCCTGCCCTGGACCCAGCCCCAGCCCCAGCCACATCCCCAGCCCTGCCCCAGCCCAGCCCTAGCCACAGCCCAGCCCCAGCCCTGGACCCAGCCCCAGTCGCAGCCCCGGGCCCAGCCCAGCCGTAGCCCAGCCCCAGCCCCACCCTCAGCCCCAGCCCAGCTCCAGCCACAGCCCAGCCACAGCCCTGGACCCAGCCCCGGCCCCAGCCCCGGCCCCAGACTCGGCCCCAGCCCAGCCCAAGGCCTAGACCTGTGCCAGCCCTGCCCCAGCCCAGCCCTAGCCACAGCCCTGCCACAGCCCTGGACCCAGCCCCAGTCGCAGCCCTGGGCCCAGCCCAGCCCTAGCCCAACCCCAGCCCCACCCTCAGCCCCAGCCCAGCTCCAGCCACAGCCCAGCCACAGCCCTGGACCCAGCCCCGGCCCCCAGCCCCGGCCCCAGACTCGGCCCCAGCCCAGCCCAAGGCCTAGACCTGTGCCAGCCCTACCCCAGCCCAGCCCCGGTCCCAGCCCTGCCCAAGCCCTGGCCCCAGCCCCAGCCCAAACCCCATCCTTGCCCCCAGCCCAGCCCTAGCCCTGCCCCAGTCCGAGCCCCAGCACAGCCCCAGCCCTGGACCCAGCCCCAGCACCACCCCAGGCTCATCCCCAGCCCCAGCCCCAGCCCCTGCCCTACCCCCAGCCCAGCCCCAGCCTCGGACCCTGTCCTCAGCCCAACCTCAGCCCAGCCCCAGCCCAGCCCCAGCCCCGGCCCCGGCCCCAGCCCAGAACCCAGCCCCGGCCCTAGCCCCCAGCCCAGCCCCAGCCCTGCCCCAGCCCCAGCCCAGCTCCCAGCCCTGCCCCAATCCAGCCCCAGCCCCGGCCCAAGCCCTACCCCAGCCCTGCTTCGGCCCCAGCCCAGCCCAAGGCCCAGCCCTGCCCCCAGCCCAGCCCCAACCCAGCCCCAGCTCAGCCACAGTCCAGACCCAGCCCTAAGCCCAGCCTAGCCCCAACCCCGTCCCTGGCGCTGCTACAGTCCTACCCCAGTCCTGGACCAGACCCCAGACCCAGACCCAGCCCAGGACCCAGCCCCTGCCCCAGCCCTGCCCCAGCCCCAGCCCCAGCCCCAGCCCCAGCCCTGCCCTAGCCCAGCCCCTGCCCCAGCCCAGCCCCAGCCCAGCCCCAGCCCCAGCCCCAGCCCTGACCTAGCCCAGCCCCAGCCCCAGCCCAGCCCTGCCCCGGCCCAGCCCCAGCCCAGCCCTAGCCCCAGCCCCAGCCCAGCCCCAGCCCCACCCCCAGCCCCAGCCCCAGCCCCAGCCCTGGATCCAGCCCCAGTCACAGCCCCGGCCCCCGCCCAGCCCTAGCCCAGCCCCAGCCCCACCCTCAGCCCCAGCCCAGCTCCAGCCACAGCCCAGCCACAGCCCTGGACCCAGCCCCAGCCCAGCCCCAGCCCTGGACCAAGCCCCACCCCTGAGCCGAACCCAGCCCCAGCCTGGCCCCAGCCCTGCCCTAGCTCCAGCCCTAGCCCTGTCCCCAGCCTCGGCCCGTGTCCCAGCCCCAGTCCCAGTCCTGCCCCAGCCCAGCCTCCAGCCCTGCCCTGCCCTCAGCCCAGCCCCAAACACAGCCTGGCCCCAGCCCTGTCCCCAGCCCCAGGCCCAGCCCCAGCCCCAGCCCCAGGCCTGCCCCAGCCGCAGCCCCAGGCCTGACCTCAGCCCTGCCCCAGCCCTGGCTCCTGCCCCAGCCCTGGCTCCAGCCCCAGCCCCAGCCCTGCCCATGCCTTGGTTCCAGCCCCAGCCCCAGCCCTGCGCCAACCCAGCCCCAGCCCAACGCCCAGCCTCAAGCCTAGTCCTGCCCCAGCCTTGGCCCCAATCCAGCCCCAGCCCTACCCCTACCTCAGCCCTAGCCCGAGCCCTGTCCGCAAGCCCAGCCCTGGAACAAGCCCCACCCTGGACCCAGCCCCAGCCCCAGTCCAGCCCCTGCCCTGGACCCAGTCCCAGCCCCAGCCCCGGCCCCACCCTCGCCACCAGCCCAGCCCCAGCCCCAACCTTGGCCCCAGCCCAGCCCCAGTTCCAGCCCTGCCCCAGCCCCCGCCCCAGACTCGGCCCCAGCCCAGCCCCAGGCCTAGCCCTGTCCCAGTCCCCCGCCCCAGACCCAGCCACAGCCCCAACCCTGTGCCAGCCCTACCACAGCCCAGCCCCAGTCCCAGCCCAGCCCAAGCCCATCCCTGCCCTGGACCCAGCCCCAGCCCCACCCCAGCCTCATCCCCAGCCCAGGCCCAGCCCTGCCCCAGCCCAAGCCTCAGCCCCAGCCCCATCCCTGCCCCCAGCCCAGCCCCAGCTCCAGCCCTGCCCCAGCCCAGCCTCAGCCACCGCCCAGCCCCCAGCCCAGCCCCAGCCCTGCCCCAGCCTAGCCCCAGCCCCACCCCAGCCTCATCCCCAGCCCAGGCCCAGCCCTGCCCCAGCCCCAGCCCCACCCCCGGCCCCAGCCCTGGTCCCAGCCAAGCCCCACTCACGGCCCAAGGCCCGGCCCCAGCCCAGCCCTAGCCCAGCCCTGCCCCAGCCCCAGCCCTGCACCGAACCCAGCCCCAGCCCTGCTCCAGCCATGCCCCAGCTCTGGCCCCAGCCCTGTCCCCAGCCCCGGCCCCTGCCCCAGCCCCAGCCCTAGCCCAGCCCTGCCCTCAGCCCTAGCCCCAGCCCCACCCTCGGCCCCAGCCCAGCCCCAGCCACAGGCCAGCCCCAGCCCTGGACCCAGCCCCAGCCCCACCCCCGGCCCCAGCCCCAGCCCCAGCCCATCCCTAGCCCAGCCCTGCCCTGCCCCAGTCCCAGTCCCAGCCCCGGCCTCAGCCCAGCCCTAACCTAGCACTGCCCCAGCCCCAGGCCTAGCCCAGCCGTGCCCTCAGCCCAGCCCCAGCCCCAGCCCAGCCCAGCCCCAGCCCCAGACCCAGCCTGGCCCCAGCCCTGTCCCCAGCCGCAGCCCAGCCCAGCCCCAGGCCCAGCCCCATCCTTGCCCCCAGCCCAGCCCTAACCCGGCCCCAGCCCCAGCCCCAGCCCCAGCCCTGCCCTAGTCTCTGCCCCAGCCCATTCCTGGTCCCAGCCCAGGCCCAGCCCTGCCCCATCCCAAGTCCCAGCCCAGCCCCAGCCCCAGCCCTGCCCCAGCCCTGCCCCAGCCTTGGCCGCCGCCCAGCCCCAGCCCCAGCCCTACCCCAGCCCTTTCCCAGCCTCGGGCCCAGCCCTGTCCCAGGCCCAGCCCAGACCCCAGCCCAGCCTCAGCCCCAGCCCCAGCCCTGCCCGAACCCCAGCCCTAGCCCAGCCCTGCCCTCAGCCCAGCCCTAGCTCGGCCACAACCCAGTCCGCAGCCCCAGCCCCATCCCCAGCCCCACCCTCGCCCCCAGCCCAGCCGCTGCCCCAGCCCTACCCCTGCCCAGTCACGGTCCATGCCCAGCCTCAGCCCTGCCCCGGCCCCTGCCCCAGCCCCAGCCCCAGCCCCAGCCCCAGCCCTGCCCAAGACTTGGTTACAGCCCCAGCCCCAGCCCTGCCCCAGCCCCAGCCAAAGCCCCAGCCCTGCCCCAGACCCAGACCCAGACCCAGACCCAGACCCAGCCCTGCCCCAGCCTCAGTCCTGCCCCAGCCCCGGCCCCAGCCCCAGCCCCAGCCCTGCCCCCAACCCAGCCGCAGCCATGCCCCCAGCCCAGACCTGCCCCCAGGCCCAGCCCAAGGCCCAGCCTCCAGCCTTCTCCAGCCCCAGCCCCGGCCCCAAACTCAGTCCCAGCCCTACCCCAGGCCCCAGCCCCTGCCCCCAGCCCAGCCCCAGCCCTGTGTCAGCCCTGTCCCAGCCCTAGTCCCCAGCCCACCCCCAGCACAGCACCAGCACAGCCCCACCCCCAGCCCAGCCCCTGCCCGGGACTCGGCCCCAGCCCCACCCCAGCCTCATCTCCATCCCAGGCCCAGCCCTGCCCCGGCCTAGCCCCAGCCCAGCCCCAGCCCCAGCCAAGCCCCACTCACGGCCCCATCCCCGGCCCCAGCCCAGCCCTGCCCCAGCCCCAGCCCTGAACCGAACCCAGCCCCAGCCCAGCCGCAGCCCTGCCCCAGCCCCAGCCCTGCCCCGGCCCAGCCCCTGCCCAGCCCCAGCCCCAGCCCCAGCCCTGCCCCAGCCAAGCCCCAGCCCTGCCCAGCCCCAGCCCTGGATCCAGACCCATTCGCAGCCCCGGCCCCAGCCCAGCCCCAGCCCAGCCCCAGCCCTGCCCCAGCCCCAGCCCTGCCCCGGCCCAGCCCCTGTCCAGCCCCAGCCCCAGCCCCAGCCCTGCCCCATCCCAGCTCCAGCCACAGCCCAGCCACAGCCCTGGACCCAGCCCCAGCCCAGCCCCAGCCCCAGCCCGGCCCTAGCCCAGCCCCAGCCCTGGACCAAGCCCCACCCCTGAGCCTAACCCAGCCCCAGCCTGGCCCCAGCCCTGCCCTAGCTCCAGCCCTAGCCCTGGCCCCAGCCTCGGCCCGTGCCCCTGCCCCAGTCCCAGTCCTGCCCCATCCCAGCCCCCAGCCCCAGCCCTGCCCTCAGCCCAGCCCCAGACACAGCCTGGCCCCAGCCCTGTCCCCAGCCCCAGCCACAGCCCAGCCCCAGGCCCAGCCCCAGCCCCAGCCCCAGGCCTGCCCCAGCCGCAGCCCCAGGCCTGACCTCAGCCCTGGCCCAGCCCTGGCTCCTGCCCCAACCCTGGCTCCAGCACCAGCCCCACCCCTGCGCAAGCCTAGGTTCCAGCCCCAGCCCCATCCCTGCACCAACCCAGCCCCAGCCCAAGGCCCAGCCTCAAGCCTAGTCCTGCCCCAGCCTTGGCCCCAATCCAGCCCCAGCCCTACCCCTACCTCAGCCCTAGCCCCAGCCCTGACCGCAGCCCCAGCCCCAGCCCCAGCCCCACCCTCGCCACCAGCCCAGCCCCAGCCCCAACCTTGGCCCCAGCCCAGCCCCAGTTCCAGCCCTGCCCCAGCCCTGCCCCTGCCCAGGCCCCAGCCCCGGCCCCAGACTCGGCCCCAGCCCAGCCCCAGGCCTAGCCCTGTCCCAGTCCCCGCCCCAGACTCAGCCACAGCCCCAGCCCTGTGCCAGCCCTACCACAGCCCAGCCCCGGACCCAGCCCAGCCCAAGCCCCAGCTCTGCCCAAGACTTGGTTCCAGACGCAGCCCCAGCCCTGCCAAAGCCCCGCCCTTGGCCCCAGCCCAGCCCCAGCCCTAGCCCCAGCCCCAGCCCTGCCCTAGCCCAGCCCCAGCCCTGGACCAAGCCCCACCCCTGAGCCGAACCCAGCCCCAGCCTGGCCCCAGCCCTGCCCTAGCTCCAGCCCTAGCCCTGTCCCCAGCCTAGGCCCGTGCCCCTGCCCCAGTCCCAGTCCTGCCGCATCCCAGCCCCCAGCCCGAGCCCCAGCCCCAGCCCCAGCCCCATCCGTTCCCCCAGCCCAGACCAACCCCATCCCCATCTCTGCCCCCAGCCCAGCCCCTGCCCCAGCCCTGCCCCAGCCCAGCCCCAGACACCACCCAGCCCCAGGCCCATCCCCAGCCTAGCCCCAGCCCTCTCCCCAGCCCCAGCCACAGCCCAGCCCCAGGCCCAGCCCCAGCCTAGCCCCAGCCCTCTCCCCAACCCCAGCCACAGCCCAGCCCCAGGCCCAACCCCAGCCTAGCCACAGCTCTGCCCCAGCCCCGGCTCCTGCCCCAGCCCTGGCTCCAGCCCCAGCCCCAGCCCTGCCAAAGCCTTGGTTCCAGCCCCAGCCCTGCGCCAAGCCAGCCCCAGCCCAAGGCCCAGCCTCAAGCCTAGTCCTGCCCCAGCCCTGGCCCCAATCCAGCCCCAGCCCTACCCCTACCTCAGCCCTACCCCCAGCCCTATCCGCAGCCCCAGCCCCAGCCCCACCCTCGCCACCAGCCCAGCCCCAGCCCCAACCTTGGCCCCAGCCCAGCCCCAGTTCCAGCCCTGCCCAAGCCTTGTTTCCAGCCCCAGCCACCGCCCAGCCCCAGCCCCAGCCCCAGCCCCAGCCCCAGCCCTGCCCTAGTCCCTGCCCCGGCCCAGTCCTGGTCCCAGCCCAGCCCCTGCCCAGCCCCAGTCCTGGACCCAGCCCCAGCCCCACCCCAGCCTCATCCCCAGCCCTGCCCCAGCCTAGCCCCAGCCCCAGCCCAGCCCCTGCCCTGGACCCAGCCCCAGCCCCACCCCAGCCTCATCCCCAGCCCAGGCCAAGCCGTGCCCCAGCCCCAGCCCCACCCCCGGCTGCAGCCCCGGCCCCAGCCCAGCCCTAGCCCAGCCCTGCCCCAGCCCCCGCCCTGCCCCAGCCCCAGCCCTGCACCAAACCCAGCCCCAGCCCGACCCCAGCCCTGCCCCAGCTCTGGCCCCAGTCCTGTCCTCAGCCCCGGCCCTTGCCCCAGCCCCAGGCCCATCCCCAGCCTAGCCCCAGCCCTCTCCCCAGCCCCAGCCACAGCCCAGCCCCAGGCCCAGCCCCAGCCTAGCCCCCAGCCCTCTCCCCAACCCCAGCCACAGCCCAGCCCCAGGCCCAACCCCAGCCTCATCCCCAGCCCAGGCCCAGCCCTGCCCTAGCCCCAGCCCCACCCCCGGCCGCAGCCTCTGCCCCAGCCCAGCCCTAGCCCAGCCCCAGCCCCAGCCCCAGCCCCAGGCCCAGCCCTGCCCCAGCCCAACCCCAGCCCCAGCCCAGCCCCCAGCCCCGGCCCTGCCCCAGCCCAACCTCAGTGTGGCCGGTTGACGTTGCCCCCTTAAGAAAGGGAATATGGTGGACGGAAGTTTCTAAACGGAAAGAATAATCTAAACTATTTCATTGGTGAAGTGGGAGGAAGCACCTTCTGAACTGGGAGTGAACTGGGAGTGAACTGGGCACTCTGGTACTTCTATCTTTAGTCTTGCTTCCGCCTCTCCACGGTGCAGCAGCTCTCTTTCTCTGCTCGGCTTTCTGCCAAGGCCTCGGCCTTGAAGACCAGATAACAGCCGGTATTAACTCCCTTCCAATTAACACGAACTGCTTCTAACATTTTTTTTCCTCTCTTTTCTTTCTCTTTCTATCCCATTCTGGGGAAAGGGGGGGGAGAGAGGGGAGAGCGGAGGTGGGAAACCCCCTCTGCCGAGGGGGGTCACTCTCATTTCTGTGTTACTCTGTTGTATATCTTTGTATATATTGTAGATATTGTAAATTTGTAAATATTCCCCTGCATACCCTACATTACTTTGTAAATATAGCTCCACTGCCTTGCTAATTCAGCTTGTGCGGTTTTTTTTTCCTTTCCCTCCAAGTTTCTTTCCCTTTGCCTTACAAGGGGGAAGGGAGGAGGCTTCTTGGCCTTGCCCTTCCACCCCACGACACCCAGCCACAGCCCTGCCCCAGCCCTGGACCCAGCCCCAGCCCCAGCCCCACCCCCGGCCCCAGCCCAGCCCTAGCCCAGCCCTGACCCAGCCCCAGCCCCTGCCCACCCTAACCTAGCCCTGCCCCAGCCCCAGCCCGTGCCCCTGCCCCAGTGCCACTCCTGCCCCATCCCAGCACCCAGCCCCAGCCCTGAGCCAAACCCAGCCCCAGCCTGGCCCCAGCCCTGCCCTAGCTCCAGCCCTAGCCCTGTCCCCAGCCTCAGCCCGTGCCCCTGCCCCAGTCCCAGTCCTGCCCCATCCCAGCCCCCAGCCCCAGCCCTGCCCTCAGCCCAGACCCAGACCCAGCCTGGCCCCAGCCCTGTCCCCAGCCCCAGCCACAGCCCAGCCCCAGGCCCTGCCCCAGCCTAGCCCCGGCCCTGCCCCAGCGCTGGCTCCTGCCCCAGCCCCGGCTCCAGCCCCAGCCCCAGCCCTGCCCATGCCTTGGTTCCAGCCCCAGCCCCAGCCCTGCGCCAACCCAGGCCCAGCCCAAGGCCAAGACTCAAGCCTAGTCCTGCCCCAGCCCTGGCCCCAATCCAGCCCCAGCCCTACCCCTACCTCAGCCCTAGCCCCAGCCCTGTCCGCAGCCCCAGCCCCAGCCCCAGCCCCAACCTTGGCCCCAGCCCAGCCCCAGCCCCAGCCCTGCCCCAGCCCAGTCCTGGTCCCAGCCTCATCCCCAGCCCAGCCCAGCCCTGCCCCAGCCCCAGACCTGCCCTGAACCCAGCCCCAGCCCAGCCCCAGCCCTGCCCCAGCTCTGGCCCCAGCCCTGTCCCCAGCCCCGGCCCCTGCCCTCAGCCCCAGCCCCAGCCCCACCCCTCGGGCCGCAGGCCAGCCCCTGCCCCTGCCCTGCCCCAGCCTAGCCCCAGCCCCCAGTCCAGCAACTGCCCTGGACCCAGTCCCAGCCCCAGCCCAGCCCCAGCCCAGTTCCTGCCATGCCTCAGTCCTGCCACAGTCCCTGCACAAGCCCAGTCAGGACCCAGCCCATCCCCAGCCACAGCCCCAGCCCTGCCCCAGCCCAGCTACAGCCACAGCCCAGCCCCAGCCCCGGACCCAGCCCCAGCCCCAGCCCTGTCCCAGTCCCCGCCCCAGCCCCAGACCCAGACCCACCCCCGGCCCCAGCCCCTGCCCCAGCCAAGCCCCAGCCCCAGTCCAGCCCCTGCCCTGGACCCAGTCCCTGCCCCAGCCCAGCCCCAGCCCAGCCCAAGCCACCGCCCAGCCCCAGCCCTTCCCCCAGCCAAGCCCCAGCCCCAGCCCCAGCCCCAGCCCCAGCCCAGCCCCACCCTGGACCCAGCAGCAGCCCAGCCCAGTCCAGCCCTGCCCTAGGCTAGCCCCAGCCCCAGCCCAGCCCCTGCCCTGGACCCAGCCCTGGCCCCACCCCAGCCTCATCCCCACCCCAGCCTCATCCCCAGCCCAGGCCCAGCCCTGCCTCAGTCCAAGCCCCAGCCCCAGCCCCAGCCCCATCCGTTCCCCCAGCCCAGCCCAAACCCATCCCCATCTCTGCCCCCAGCCCAGCCCCAGCCCCAGCCCTGCCCATGCCTTGGCTCAAGCCCCAGCCCCAGCCCTGCCCATGCCTTGGTTCCAGCCCCAGCCCCAGCCCTGCGCCAACCCAGCCCCAGCCCAAGGCCCAGCCTCAAGCCTAGTCCTGCCCCAGCCCTGGCCCCAATCCAGCCCCAGCACTACCCCTACCTCAGCCCTAGCCCCAGCCCTGTCCGCAGCCCCAGCCCAGCCCCAACCCCAGCCCTGCCCTAGCCCAGCCCCCGCCCTGCCCCAGCCCAACCCCAGCCCCAGCCCTGTACCCAGCCCAGCCCCAGCCCAGCCAAAGCCCTGCCCCAGCCCAGCCCCAGCCACCGCCCAGCCCCAGCCCTGGACCCAGCCCCAGCCCTCTCCCAGTCCCCGCCCCAGCCCCAGCCCCAGCCCCGGCCCCAGCCAAGCCCCACTCACGGCCCCATCCCCGGCCCCAGCCCAGCTCCGGCCCCAGCCCAGCTCCAGCCACAGCCCAGCCACAGCCCCTGCCCTGCCCAGCCCCAGCCCTGCCCCTGCCCCAGCCCCAGCCCCGGCCCCAGACTCGGACCCAGCCCAGCCCCAGGCCTAGCCCTGCCCCAGTCCCCTCCCCAGACACAGCCACAGCCCCAGCCCTGGCCCAGCCCTCGCCCCAGACCAAACCTTGCCCCCAGCCCAGCCCTAGCCCGGCCCCAGCCCCAGCCCCAGCCCCAGCCCCAGCCCTACCCTGGACCCAGCCCCAGCCCC
The DNA here is from genome assembly GCF_026170545.1 of Melanerpes formicivorus. Taxonomy (NCBI): domain Eukaryota; kingdom Metazoa; phylum Chordata; class Aves; order Piciformes; family Picidae; genus Melanerpes; species Melanerpes formicivorus. Next base: position 48,218 of record NW_027142913.1, read on the forward strand.
AGCCCCACCCCAGCCTCATCCCCAGCCCAGGCCCAGCCCTGCCCCAGCCCAAACCCCAGCCCCAGCCCCAGCCCTGCCCCAGCCCAGCCCCAGCCCCACCCCAGCCTCATCCCCAGTACCAGGCCCAGCCCTGCCCAAGCCCTGTCCCAGGCCCAGCCCTGCACCGAACCCAGCCCCAGACCGGCCCCAACCCTGGACCCAGCCACAGCCCTGCCCCAGCCCCAGCCCTGCCCCGGCCCAGCCCCAGCCCCAGCCCAGCCCCTGCCCTGGACCCAGCCCCTGCCCTGGACCCAGCCCCAGCCCATCCCCAGCCCCAGCCACAGCCCAGCCCCAGCCCTGGACCCAGCCCCAGCCCCAGCCCCAGCCCCAGCCCAACCCTGGACCCAGCCCCAGCCCCAGCCCAGCCCCAGCCCCAGCCCTGACCCACCCTAGCCCCAGCCCCAGTCCAGCCCCTGCCCTGGACCCAGTCCCAGCCCCAGCCCAGCCCCAGCCCAGCCCCAGCCACCACCCAGCCCCAGCCCTGCCCAGCCCCACCCCAGCCTCATCCCCAGCTCAGCCCCAGCCCTGCCCCAGCCCAAGCCCCAGCCCCAGCCCCAGCCCCAGCCCCAGCCCCAGCCCTGCCCTCAGCCCAGCCCCAGCCCCAGTCCCTGCCCCAGCCCAGTCCTGGTCCCAGCCCAGCCCCAGCCCGGCCCCAGCGCTGCCCCAGCCCAAGCCCAGCCCCAGCCCAGCCCCAGCCCTGGACTCAGCCCTGCCCTCAACCCCAGCCCCAGCCCCAGCCCCACCCTCGGCCCCAGCCCAGCCCCAGCCCCAGGGCAGCCCCAGCCCAGCCCCAGCCCAAGACCTGCCCCAGCCTAGCCCCAGCCCCAGTCTAGACCCTGCCCTGGACCCAGTCCCAGCCCCAGCCCCACCCTGGACCCAGCCCAGGCCCAGCCCTGCTCCAGCCCTGCCCCAGCCTAACCCCTGCCCCAACCAAGCCCCTGCCCTGGACCCAGCCCCAGCCCCACCCCAGCCTCATCCCCAGCCCAGGCCCAGCCCTGCCCCAGCCCAGCCCCAGCCCCAGCCAAGCCCCACTCACGGCCCCATCCCCGGCCCCAGCTCAGCCCTGCCCCAGCCCAGCCCTCCCCCGACCCAGCCCCAGCCACAGCCCAGCCCCAGCCTTGGATCCAGCCCCAGTCGCAGCCCCGGCCCCAGCCCAGCCCTAGCCCAGCCCCAGCCCAGCTCCAGCCACAGCCCAGCCCCTGCCCTGGACCCAGCCCCAGCCCCACCCCAGCCTCATCCCCAGCCACAGTTCTGCCCCAGCCCCAGAGCTACCCCGGCCCAGCACCTGCCCCAGCCCTGCCCCTGCCCTGGACCCAGCCCCTGCCCTGGTCCCAGCCACAGCCACAGCCCAGCCCCAGCCCTGGACCCAGCCCCAGTCGCAGCCCCGGCCCCAGCCAAGCCCTAGCCCAGCCCCAGCCCCACCCTCAGCCCCAGCCCAGCTCCAGCCACAGCCCAGCCACAGCTCTGGACCCAGCCCCATCCCAACCCCAGCCCCATCCCTGCCCTGGACCAGCCCCAGCCCTGCCCCAGCCTAGCCCCAGCCCCAGTCCAGACCCTGCCCTGGAACCAGTCCCAGCCCCAGCCCAGCCCCAGCCCAGCCCCAGCCACCGCCCAGCCCCAGCCCTGCCCCCAGCCCAGCCCCAGCCCCACCCTGGACCCAGCCCCAGCCCCAGACCTGCCCCAGCCCCACCCTCAGCACCAGCCCAGCTCCAGCCATAGCCCAGCCACAGACCTGGACCTAGCCCCAGACCAGCCACAGCCCCAGCCACAGCCCTGCCCCAGCCCTGGACCCAGCCCCTGCCCTGGTCCCAGTCACAGCCACAGCCCAGCCCCAGCCCTGGACCCAGCCCCAGTCACAGCCCCGGCCCCAGCCAAGCCCTAGCCCAGCCCCAGCCTCACCCTCAGCCCCAGCCCAGCTCCAGCCACTGCCACAGCCCTGCCCCAGCCCTGGACCCAGCTCCAGCCCAGCCCCAGCCCCAGCCCTGCCCTAGCCCAGCCCCAGCCCTGCCCCAGCCCAGCCCCAGCCCAACCCCAACCCCTGCCTTGCCCCAGCCCAACCCCAGCCCCAGCCCAGCCCCCAGCCCCGGCCCTACCCCTGCCCAGTCCCGGTCCATGCCCAGCCCCAGCCCTGCCCCTGCCCAGTCCCGGTCCATGCCCAGCCCCAGCGCTGCCCCTGCCCAGTCCCGGTCCATGCCCAGCCCCAGCCCTGCCCCTGCCCAGTCCCGGTCCATGCCCAGCCCCAGCGCTGCCCCTGCCCAGTCCCGGTCCATGCCCAGCCCCAGCGCTGCCCCTGCCCAGTCCCGGTCCATGCCCAGCCCCAGCCCTGCTCCTGCCCAGTCCCGGTCCATGCCCAGCCACAGCCCTGCCCAGCCCCAGCCCTGCCCAGCCCCAGCCCCAGCCCCAGCCACAGCCCTGCCCAAGACTTGGTTCCAGCCCCAGCCCCAGCCCTGCCCCAGCCCTGCCATCGGCACCAGCCCAGCCCCAGCCCCAGCCCTAGCCCTGCCCTGGACCCAGCCACAGCCCCAGTCCCACCCCAGCCTCATCCCCTGCCCAGCCCCAGCCCTGCCCTAGCCCATCCCCAGCCCCACCCTCAGCCCCAGCCCAGCTCCAGCCACAGCCCAGCCACAGCCCTGGACCCAGCCCCAGCCTAGCCCCAACCCCAGACCTGCCCTACCCCAGCCCCCGCCCTGCCCCAGCCCAACCCCAGCCCCAGCCCTGGACCCAGCCCAGCCCCAGCCCAGCCAAAGCCCTGCCCCAGCCCAGCCCCAGCCACCGCCCAGCCCCAGCCCTGGACCCAGCCCCAGCCCCAGCCCTCTCCCAGTCCCCGCCCCAGCCCCAGCCCCAGCCCCGGCCCCAGCCAAGCCCCACTCACGGCCCCATCCCCGGCCCCAGCCCAGCTCCAGCCACAGCCCAGCCACAGCCCCTGCCCTGCCCAGCCCCAGCCCTGCCCCGGCCCAGCCCCAGCCCCAGCCCCAGCCCAGCCCCAGCCCCACCCTCATCACCAGCCCAGCTCCAGCCATAGCCCAGCCACAGACCTGGACCTAGCCCCAGCCCAACCCCAGCCCCAGCCCTGCCCCAGCCCATACTCAGCCCCAGCCCAGCCCCCAGCCCCGGCCCTACCCCTGCCCAGTCCCAGTCCATGCCCAGCCCCAGCCCTGCCCCTGTCCAGTCCCGGTCCATGCCCATCTCCAGCCCTGCCCGGCCCCAGGCCCAGCCCCAGCCCTGGACCCAGCCCCAGTCGCAGCCCCGGCCCCAGCCAAGCCCTAGCCCAGCCCCAGCCCCACCCTCAGCCCCAGCCCAGCTCCAGCCACAGCCCAGCCACAGCTCTGGACCCAGCCCCAGGCCAGCCCCAGCCCAACCCCAGCCCCAGCCCTGCCCCAGCCCAAACCCAGCCCCAGCCCAGCCCCCAGCCCCGGCCCTACCCCTGCCCAGTCCCGGTCCATGCCCAGCCCCAGCCCTGCCCCTGCCCAGTCCCGGTCCATGCCCAGACCCAGCCCTGCCCCTGCCCAGTCCCGGTCCATGCCCAGCCCCAGCCCTGCCCCTGCCCAGTCCCGGTCCATGCCCAGCCACAGCCCTGCCCAGCCCCGGCCCTGCCCAGCCCCAGCCCCAGCCCCAGCCACAGCCCTGCCCAAGACTTGGTTCCAGCCCCAACCCCCGCCATGCCCCAGCCCTGCCCTCGGCCCCAGCCCAGCCCCAGCCCCAGCCCTAGCCCTGCCCTGGACCCAGCCCCAGCCCCAGCCCCAGTCCCACCCCAGCCTCATCCCCTGCCCAGCCCCAGCCCTGCCCTAGCCCAGCCCCCGCCTTGCCCCAGCCCAACCCCAGCCCCAGCCCTGTACCCAGCCCAGCCCCAGCCCAGCCAAAGCCCTGCCCCAGCCCAGCCCCAGCCACCGCCCAGCCCCAGCCCTGAACCCAGCCCCAGCCCTCTCCCAGTCCCCGCCCCAGCCCCAGCCCCAGCCCCGGCCCCAGCCAAGCCCCACTCACGGCCCCATCCCCGGCCCCAGCCCAGCTCCGGCCCCAGCCCAGCTCCAGCCACAGCCCAGCCACAGCCCCTGCCTTGCCCAGCCCCAGCCCTGCCCCTGCCCCAGCCCCAGCCCCGGCCCCAGACTCGGACCCAGCCCAGCCCCAGGCCTAGCCCTGCCCCAGTCCCCTCCCCAGACACAGCCACAGCCCCAGCCCTGGCCCAGCCCTCGCCCCAGCCCAATCCTTGCCCCCAGCCCAGCCCTAGCCCGGCCCCAGCCCCAGCCCCAGCCCCAGCCCTACCCTGGACCCAGCCCCAGCCCCAGCCCCACCCCAGCCTCATCCCCAGCCCAGGCCCAGCCCTGCCCCAGCCCAAACCCCAGCCCCAGCCCCAGCCCTGCCCCAGCCCAGCCCCAGCCCCACCCCAGCCTCATCCCCAGTACCAGGCCCAGCCCTGCCCAAGCCCTGCCCCAGGCCCAGCCCTGCACCGAACCCAGCCCCAGACCGGCCCCAGCCCAGCCCCAGCCCAGCCCCAGCCACCACCCAGCCCCAGCCCTGCCCAGCCCCACCCCAGCCTCATCCCCAGCTCAGCCCCAGCCCTGCCCCAGCCCAAGCCCCAGCCCCAGCCCCAGCCCCAGCCCCAGCCCCAGCCCTGCCCTCAGCCCAGCCCCAGCCCCAGTCCCTGCCCCAGCCCACTCCTGGTCCCAGCCCAGCCCCAGCCCGGCCCCAGCGCTGCCCCAGCCCAAGCCCAGCCCCAGCCCAGCCCCAGCCCTGGACTCAGCCCTGCCCTCAACCCCAGCCCCAGCCCCAGCCCCACCCTCGGCCCCAGCCCAGCCCCAGCCCCAGGGCTGCCCCAGCCCAGCCCCAGCCCAAGACCTGCCCCAGCCTAGCCCCAACCCCAGTCCAGACCCTGCCCTGGACCCAGTCCCAGCCTCAGCCCCACCCTGGACCCAGCCCAGCCCCAGCCCAGCCCCCAGCCCCGGCCCTACCCCTGCCCAGTCCCGGTCCATGCCCAGCCCCAGCCCTGCCCCTGCCCAGTCCCGGTCCATGCCCAGCCCCAGCCCTGCCCCTGCCCAGTCCCGGTCCATGCCCAGCCCCAGCCCTGCCCCTGCCCAGCCCCGGCCCTGCCCAGCCCCAGCCCCAGCCCCAGCCACAGCCCTGCCCAAGACTTGGTTCCAGCCCCAGCCCCCGCCATGCCCCAGCCCTGCCCTCGGCCCCAGCCCAGCCCCAGCCCCAGCCCTAGCCCTGCCCTGGACCCAGCCCCAGCCCCAGTCCCACCCCAGCCTCATCCCCTGCCCAGCCCCAGCCCTGCCCCAGCCCAAGCCCCAGCCCCAGCCCTGGAACAAGCCCCAGTAGCAGCCCCGGCCCCAGCCCTGCCCTAGCCCATCCCCAGCCCCACCCTCAGCCCCAGCCCAGCTCCAGCCACAGCCCTGCCCCAGCCCTGGACCCAGCCCCTGCCCTGGTCCCAGCCACAGCCACAGCCCAGCCACAGCCCTGGACCCAGCCCCAGCCCAGCCCCAGCCCCAGCCCTGCCCTAGCCCAGCCCCAGCCCTGCCCCAGCCCAGCCCCAGCCCAACCCCAGCCCCTGCCCTGCCCCAGCCCAACCCCAGCCCCAGCCCAGCCCCCAGCCCCGGCCCTACCCCTGCCCAGTCCCGGTCCATGCCCAGCCCCAGCCCTGCCCCTGCCCAGTCCCGGTCCATGCCCAGCCACAGCCCTGCCCAGCCCCAGCCCTGCCCAGCCCTAGCCCCAGCCCCAGCCACAGCCCTGCCCAAGACTTGGTTCCAGCCCCAGCCCCAGCCCTGCCCCAGCCCTGCCATCGGCACCAGCCCAGCCCCAGCCCCAGCCCTAGCCCTGCCCTGGACCCAGCCACAGCCCCAGTCCCACCCCAGCCTCATCCCCTGCCCAGCCCCAGCCCTGCCCCAGCCCAACCCCCAGCCCCAGCCCTGGACCAAGCCCCAGTAGCAGCCCCGGCCCCAGCCCTGCCCTAGCCCATCCCCAGCCCCACCCTCAGCCCCAGCCCAGCTCCAGCCACAGCCCAGCCACAGCCCTGGACCCAGCCCCAGCCTAGCCCCAACCCCAGACCTGCCCTAGCCCAGCCCCCGCCCTGCCCCAGCCCAACCCCAGCCCCAGCCCTGGACCCAGCCCAGCCCCAGCCCAGCCAAAGCCCTGCCCCAGCCCAGCCCCAGCCACCGCCCAGCCCCAGCCCTGGACCCAGCCCCAGCCCCAGCCCCGGCTCCCAGTCCCCGCCCCAGCCCCAGCCCCATCCCCGGCCCCAGCCCAGCTCCAGCCACAGCCCAGCCACAGCCCCTGCCCTGCCCAGCCCCAGCCCTGCCCCGGCCCAGCCCCAGCCCCAGCCCCAGCCCAGCCCCAGCCCCACCCTCATCACCAGCCCAGCTCCAGCCATAGCCAAGCCACAGACCTGGACCTAGCCCCAGCCCAGCCCTGCCCCAGCCCATACCCAGCCCCAGACCAGCCCCCAGCCCCGGCCCTACCCCTGCCCAGTCCCAGTCCATGCCCAGCCCCAGCCCTGCCCCTGCCCAGTCCCGGTCCATGCCCATCTCCAGCCCTGCCCGGCCCCAGGCCCAGCCCCAGCCCTGGACCCAGCCCCAGTCGCAGCCCCCGGCCCCAGCCAAGCCCTAGCCCATCCCCAGCCCCACCCTCAGCCCCAGCCCAGCTCCAGCCACAGCCCAGCCACAGCTCTGGACCCAGCCCCAGCCCAGCCCCAGCCCAACCCCAGCCCCAGCCCTGCCCCAGCCCAAACCCAGCCCCAGCCCAGCCCCCAGCCCCGGCCCTACCCCTGCCCAGTCCCGGTCCATGCCCAGCCCCAGCCCTGCCCCTGCCCAGTCCCGGTCCATGCCCAGCCCCAGCCCTGCCCCTGCCCAGTCCCGGTCCATGCCCAGCCCCAGCCCTGCCCCTGCCCAGTCCCGGTCCATGCCCAGCCACAGCCCTGCCCAGCCCCGGCCCTGCCCAGCCCCAGCCCCAGCCCCAGCCACAGCCCTGCCCAAGACTTGGTTCCAGCCCCAGCCCCCGCCATGCCCCAGCCCTGCCCTCGGCCCCAGCCCAGCCCCAGCCCCAGCCCTAGCCCTGCCCTGGACCCAGCCCCAGCCCCAGTCCCACCCCAGCCTCATCCCCTGCCCAGCCCCAGCCCTGCCCCAGCCCAAGCCCCAGCCCCAGCCCTGGAACAAGCCCCAGTAGCAGCCCCGGCCCAGCCCTGCCCTAGCCCATCCCCAGCCCCACCCTCAGCCCCAGCCCAGCTCCAGCCACAGCCCAGCCACAGCCCTGGACCCAGCCCCAGCCCAGCCCCAACCCCAGCCCTGCCCTAGCCCAGCCCCCGCCCTGCCCCAGCCCAACCCCAGCCCCAGCCCTGTACCCAGCCCAGCCCCAGCCCAGCCAAAGCCCTGCCCCAGCCCAGCCCCAGCCACCGCCCAGCCCCAGCCCTGGACCCAGCCCCAGCCCTCTCCCAGTCCCCACCCCAGCCCCAGCCCCAGCCCCAGCCCCGGCCCCAGCCCTGAATCTGCCCCAGCCCCAGCCCGTGCCCCAGACTTGGCCCCAGCCCAAGCCCAGACCAGCCCCAGCCCCAGCCCTGCCCCAGCCCAGCCCAGCCCCAGCCACCGCCCAGCCCCTGCCCCAGCCCCAGCCCTAGCCCAGCCCTAGCCCTGCCCCCAGCCCAGCCCCAGACCCATTCTGCACCCAGCCCCAGCCCCAGCCCTGCACCAGCCCCAGCCCTAGCCCAGCCCTGACCTCAGCCCCAGCCCCAGCCACCGCCCAACCCCAGCCCTGCCCCCAGCCCAGCCCCAGCCCCACCCTGGACCCTGGCCCAGGCCCAGCCCTGCCCCAGCCCTGCCCCAGCCTAGCCCCAGCCCCAGCCAAGCCCCTGCCCTGGACGCAGCCCTGGCCCCACTCCAGCCTCATCCCCAGCCCTGTCCGCAGCCCCAGCCCCAGCCACACCCTCGCCACCAGCCCAGCCCCAGCCCCAACCTTGCCCCCAGCCCAGACCCAGTTCCAGCCCTGCCCCAGCCCTGCCTCTGCCCCGGCCCCAGCCCCTGCCCCAGACTTGGCCCCAGCCCAAGCCCAGCCCAGCCGCAGCCCCAGCCCTAGCCCAGTCCCGGTCCATGCCCCAGCCCCAGCCCTAGCCCAGCCCTGACCTCAGCCCCAGCCCCGACCTCAGCCCCAGCCCCAGCCACCGCCCAGCCCCAGCCCTGCCCCCAGTCCGGCCCCAGCCCCACCCTGGACCCAGCCCCAGCCCCAGCCCCACTCCAGCCTCATCCCCAGCCCAGGCCCAGCCCTGCCCCAGCCCAGCCCCAGCCCCAGCCAAGCCCCACTCACGGCCCCATCCCCGGCCCCAGCCCAGCCCTGCCCCAGCCCATGCCCTGCACCGAACCCAGCCCCAGCCCAACCCCAGCCCTGCCCCAGCCCAGCCCTGCCCTGGCCCAGCCCCAGCCCAGCCCCAGCCCCAGCCCCAGCCCCAGCCCCAGCCCCAGCCCCAGCCCTGCCCCAGCCCAGCCAGAGCCACAGCCCAGCCACAGCCCCTACCCTGCCCTGCCCCAGCCCTGTCCCGGCCCAGCCACAGCCACAGCCCCAGCCCCAGCCCAACCCCACCCCCACCCTCAGCACCAGCCCAGCTCCAGCCATAGCCCAGCCACAGACCTGGACCTAGCCCCAGACCCAGCCCTGCCACCGCCCAACCCCAGCCCCAGCCCTAGCCCAGCCCCAGACCCAGCCCCAGCCCAAACCCAGCCCCAGCCCTGCCCCAGCCCAACCCCAGCCCCAGCCCAGCCCCCAGCCCCGGCCCTACCCCTGCCCAGTCCCGGTCATGCCCAGCCCCAGCCCTGCCCCTGCCCAGTCCCGGTCCATGCCCAGCCCCAGCCCTGCCCCTGCCCAGTCCCGGTCCATGCCCAGCCCCAGCCCTGCCCAGCCCCAGCCCCAGCCCCAGCCCCAGCCCTGCCCCAGCCTAGCCCCAGCCTCAGTCCAGCCCCACCCTGGACCCAGCCCCAGCCCCAGCCCCACCCTCAGCACCAGCCCAGCTCCAGCCATAGCCCAGCCACAGACCTGGACCTAGCCCCAGACCCAGCCCTGCCACCGCCCAACCCCAGCCCCAGCCCTGAACCCAGCCCAGCCCCAGCCCCTGCCAAAGCCCTGCCCCAGCCCAGCACCAGCCACAGCCCAGCCACAGCCCTGGACCCAGCCCCAGCCCAGCCCCAGCCCCAGCCCTGCCCTAGCCCAGCCCCAGCCCTGCCCCAGCCCAACCCCAGCCCCAGCCCTGTACCCAGCCCAGCCCCAGCCCCAGCCCTGCCCTAGCCCAGCCCCAGCCCTGCCCCAGCCCAACCCCAGCCCTGCCCCAACCCAGCCCCAGCCCCAGCCCCATCCCCAGCCCAGCCCCAGCCCCACCCTCAGCACCAGCCCAGCTCCAGCCATAGCCCAACCACAGACCTGGACCTAGCCCCAGCCCAGCCCCAGCCTCAGCCACCGCCCTGCCCAAGACTTGGTTCCAGCCCCAGCCCCAGCCCTGCCCCAGCCCCAGCCCTAGCCCAGCCCTGACCTCAGCCCCAGCCCCAGCCACCGCCCAGCCCCAGCCCTGCTCCCAGCCCAGCCCCAGGCCCACCCTGGACCCAGCCCCAGCCCCAGCCCTGCTCCAGCCCTGCCCCAGCCTGTCCCCAGCCCCAGCCAAGCCCCTGCCCTGGACCCAGCCCCAGCCCCACTCCAGCCTCATCCCCAGCCCAGGCCCAGCCCTGCCCCAGCCCAGCCCCAGCCCCAGCCAAGCCCCACTCACGGCCCCATCCCCGGCCCCAGCCCAGCCCTGCCCCAGCCCATGCCCTGCACCGAACCCAGCCCCAGCCCAACCCCAGCCCTGCCCCAGCCCAGCCCTGCCCTGGCCCAGCCCCAGCCCAGCCCCAGCCCCAGCCCCAGCCCTGCCCCAGCCCAGCCACAGCCACAGCCCAGCCAAAGCCCCTGCCCTGCCCTGCCCCAGCCCTGCCCCGGCCCAGCCCCAGCCCCAGCCCCAGCCCCAGCCCAGCCCCAGCCCCACCCTCAGCACCAGCCCAGCTCCAGCCATAGCCCAGCCACAGACCTGGACCTAGCCCCAGCCCAGCCCCAGCCCCAGCCACAGCCCTGCCCCAGCCCTGGACCCAGCCCCAGCCCTAGCCCAGCCCCAGACCCAGCCCCAGCCCTGCCCAGCCCCAGCCCCAGCCCCAGCCCCAGCCCTGCCCCAGCCTAGCCCCAGCCCCAGTCCAGCCCCACCCTGGACCCAGCCCCAGCCCCAGCCCAGCCCAAGCCCTGCCCCAGCCTAGCCCCAACCCCAGTCCAGACCCTGCCCTGGAACCAGTCCCAGCCCCAGCCCAGCCCCAGCCCAGCCCCAGCCACCACCCAGCCCCAGCCCTGCCCCCAGCCCAGCCCCAGCCCCACCCTGGACCCAGCCCCAGCCCCAGCCCTGCTCCAGCTTTGCCCCAGCCTAGCCCGAACCCCAGCCAAGCCCCTGCCCTGGACCCAGCCCCAGCCCCACCCCAGCCTCATCCCCAGCTCAGGCCCATCCACAGCCCAGCCACAGCCCTGGACCCAGCCCCAGCCCAGCCCCAGCCCCAGCCCTGCCCTAGCCCAGCCCCAGCCCTGCCCCAACCCAACCCCAGCCCCAGCCCTGTACCCAGCCCAGCCCCAGCCCCTGCCAAAGCCCTGCCCCAGCCCAGCACCAGCCACCGCCCAGCCCCAGCCCTGGACCCAGCCCCAGCCCCAGCCCTCTCCCAGTCCCCGCCCCAGCCCCAGCCCCAGCCCCGGCCCCAGCCAAGCCCCACTCACGGCCCCATCCCCGGCCCCAGCCCAGTTCCAGCCCCAGCCCAGCCACAGCCCCTGCCCTACCCAGCCACAGGCCTGCCCCGGCCCAGCCCCAGCCCCAGCCCCAGCCCCAGCCCAGCCCCAGCCCCACCCTCAGCACCAGCCCAGCTCCAGCCATAGCCCAGCCACAGACCTGGACCTAGCCCCAGCCCAGCCCCAGCCCCAGCCACCGCCCACCCCCAGCCCTGGACCCAGCCCCAGCCTAACCCCAGCCCCAGCCCTGCCCCAGCCCATACCCAGCCCCAGACCAGCCCCCAGCCCCGGCCCTACCCCTGTCCAGTCCCAGTCCATGCCCAGACCCAGCCCTGCCCCTGCCCAGTCCCGGTCCATGCCCAGCCCCAGCCCTGCCCGGCCCCAGGCCCAGCCACAGCCAAAGCCCTGCCCAAGACTTGGTTCCAGCCCCAGCCCCAGCCCTGCCTCAGCCCTGCCCTAGCTCCAGCCCTAGCCCTGTCCCCAGCCTCAGCCCGTGCCCCTGCCCCAGTCCCAGTCCTGCCCCATCCCAGCCCCCAGCCCCAGCCCTGCCCTCAGCCCAGCCCCAGACCCAGCCTGGCCCCAGCCCTGTCCCCAGCCCCAGCCACAGCCCAGCCCCAGGCCCTGCCCCAGCCTAGCCACAGCCCTGCCCCAGCCCTGGCTCCTGCCCCAGCCCTGGCTCCAGCCCCAGCTCCAGCCCTGCCCAAGCCTTGGTTCCAGCCCCAGCCCCAGCCTTGCGCCAACCCAGCCCCAGCCCAAGGCCCAGCCTCAAGCCTAGTCCTGCCCCAGCCCTGGCCCCAATCCAGCCCCAGACCTACCCCTACCTCAGCCGTAGCCCCAGCCCTGTCCGCAGCCCCAGCCCCAGCCCCAACCTTGCCCCCAGCCCAGCCCCAGTTCCAGCCCTGCCCCAGCCCTGCCTCTGCTAGGCCCCAGCCCCTACCCCAGACTTGGCCCCAGCCCAAGCCCAGCCCAGCCCCAGCCCCAGCCCTGCCCCAGCCCAGCCCCAGCCACCGCCCAGGCCCTGCCCCAGCAACAGCCCTAGCCCAGCCCAGCCCCTGCCCCAGCCCCAGCCCTAGCCCAGCCATGACCTCAGCCCCAGCCCCAGCCACCGCCCAGCCCCAACCCTGCCCCCAGCCCAGCCCCAGCCCCACCCTGGACCCAGCCCCACTCCAGCCTCATCCCCAGCCCAGGCCCAGCCCTGCCCCAGCCCAGCCCCAGCTCCAGCCAAGCCCCAGCCCCTCCCTCAGCTCTAGCCCAGCTCCAGCCCCAGCCCAGCCCCAGCCCCAGCCCCAGCCCAGCCCTAGCCCAGCCCCAGCCCAGCTCCAGCCACAGCCCCAGCCCGGCCCCAGTTCTGCCCCAGCCCCAGCCCCAGCCCAATCCTGGACCCAGCCCCAGCCCCAGCCCAGCCCCAGCCCCAGCCCTGCCCCAGCCTAGCCCCAGCCCCAGTCCAGACCCTTCCCTAGACCCAGTACCAGCCCCAGCCCTGCCCCCAGCCCAGCCCCAGCCCCACCCTGGACCCAGCCCCAGCCCAGCCCCATCCCCAGCCCTGCCCCAGCCCTGCCCTCAGTCCAGTCCCAGCCCCAGCCCTGCCCCAGCCTAGCCCCAGCCCCAGCCCAGCCCCTGCCCTGGACCCAACCCCAGCCCCACCCCAGCCTCATCCCCAGCCACAGCCCTGCCCCAGCCCCAGCCCTGCCCCGGCCCAGCACCTGCCCCAACCCTGCCCCTGCCCTGGACCCAGCCCCTGCCCTGGTCCCAGCCACAGCCACAGCCCAGCCCCAGCCCAGGACCCAGCCCCAGTCGCAGCCCCGGACCCAGCCAAGCCCTAGCCCAGCCCCAGCCCCACACTCAGCCCCAGCTCAGCTCCAGCCACAGCCCAGCCACAGCCCTGGACCCAGCCCCAGCCCAGCCCCAGCCCCAGCCCTGCCCCAGCCCTGCCCTCAGTCCAGCCCCAACCCCAGCCCTGCCCCAGCCTAGCCCAGCCCCAGCCCAGCCCCTGCCCTGGACCCAACCCCAACCGCACCCCAGCCTCATCCCCAGCCACAGCCCTGCCCCAGCCCCAGCCCTACCCCGGCCCAGCACCTGCCCCAGCCCTGCCCCTGCCCTGGACCCAGCCCCTGCCCTGGTCCCAGCCACAGCCACAGCCCAGCCCCAGCCCAGGACCCAGCCCCAGTCGCAGCCCCGGACCCAGCCAAGCCCTAGCCCAGCCCCAGCCCCACACTCAGCCCCAGCCCAGCTCCAGCCACAGCCCAGCCACAGCCCTGGACCCAGCCCCAGCCCAGCCCCAGCCCCAGCCCTGCCCCAGCCCTGCCCCTGCCCAGCCCCAGCCCCAGCCGTGCCCTAGCCCAGCCCAAGCCCTGCCCCAGCCCAACCCCAGCCCCAGCCCTGCCCCAGCCTAGCCCCAGCCCCAGCCCAGCCCCTGCCCTAGACCCAGCCCCAGCCCCACGCTCGCCACCAGCCCAGCCCCAGCCCCAACCTTACCCCAGCCCAACCCCAGTTCCAGCCGAGCCCCAGCCCCACCCTCAGCACCAGCCCAGCCCCAGCCGTGCCCTAGCCCAGCCAAGCCCTGCCCCAGCCAAACCTCAGCCCCAGCCCTGCCCGAGCCTAGCCCCAGCCCCAGTCCAGACCCTGCCCTGGAACCAGTCCCAGCCCCAGCCCAGCCCCAGCCCAGCCCCAGCCACTGCCCAGCCCCAGCCCTGCCCCCAGCCGAGCCCCAGGCCCACCCTGGACCCAGCCCCAGCCCCGGCCCTGCCCCAGCCCTGCCCCGGCCCAGCCCCAGCCCCAGCCACTGCCCTGCCCCAGCCCTGCCCCAGCCCAGCCCCAGCCCCAGCCCCAGCCACAGCCCAGCTCCAGCCCCACCCTCAGCACCAGCCCAGCTCCAGCCATAGCCCAGCCACAGACCTGGACCTAGCCCCAGCCCAGCCCCAGCCCCAGCCACCGCCCAGCCCCAGCCCTGGACCCAGCCCCAGCCCTAGCCCAGCCCCAGCCCCAGCCCCAGCCCCAGCCCCAGCCCAGCCCCAGCCCCACACTCAGCACCAGCCCAGCTTCAGCCATAGCCCAGCCACAGACCTGGACCTAGCCCCAGCCCAGCCCCAGCCCCAGCCACAGCCCTGCCCCAGCCCTGGACCCAGCCCCAGCCCTAGCCCAGCCCCAGACCCAGCCCCAGCCCCAGCCCAACCCCAGCCCCAGCCCTGCCCCAGCCCAAACCCAGCCCCAGCCCCAGCCCAGCCCCCAGCCCCGGCCCTACCCCTGCCCAGTCCTGGTCCATGCCCAGCCACAGCCCTGCCCCTGCCCAGTCCCAGTCCATGCCCAGCCCCAGCCCTGCCCCTGCCCAGTCCCGGTCCATGCCCAGCCCCAGCCCTGCCCCTGCCCAGTCCCGGTACATGCCCAGCCCCAGCCCTGCCCCAGCCACTGCCCAGCCCCAGCCCTGCCCCAGCCTAGCCCCAGCCCTAGTCCAGACCCTGCCCTGGACCCAGTCCCAGCCCCAGCCCAGCCCCAGCCACCACCCAGCCCCGCCCCAGCCACCATCCAGCCCCAGCACTGCCCCAGCCCAGCCCCAGCCCCACCCTGGACCCAGCCCCTGCCCAGCCCCATCCCCAGCCCTGCCCCAGCCCTGCCCTCAGCCCAGCCCCAGCCCCAGCCCGGCCCCAGTTCTGCCCCAGCCCCAGACCCAGCCCTACCCTGGACACAGCCCCAGCCCCAGTCCAGCCCCAGCCCCAGCCCTGCCCCAGCCTAGCCCCAGCCCCAGCCCAGCCCCTGCCCTGGACCCAGCCCCAGACCCACCCCAGCCTCATCCCCAGCCACAGCCCTGCCCCAGCCCCAGCCCTGCCCCAGCCCAAGCCCCAGCCCCAGCCCTGGACCAAGCCCCAGTAGCAGCCCCGGCCCCAGCCCTGCCCTAGCCCATCCCCAGCCCCACCCTCGCCACCAGCCCAGCCCCAGCCCCACCCTCAGCCCCAGCCCAGCCCCAATTCCAGCCCTGCCCCAGCCCTGCCTCTGCCCCGGCCCCATACACTGCCCCAGACTTGGCCCCAGCATAAGCCCAGCCCAGCCCCAGCCCCAACCCTGCCCCAGCCCAGCCCCAGCCACCGCCCAGCCCCTGCCCCAGCCCCAGCCCTAGCCCAGCCCAGCCCCTGCCCCAGCCCCAGCCCTAGCCCAGCCCAGCCCCTGCCCCAGCCCCAGCCCAAGCCCAGCCCAGCCCCAGCCCCAACCCTGACCCAGCCCAGCCCCAGCCACCACCCAGCCCCAGGCCTGCCCTCGGCCCCAGCCCAGCCGCAGCCCCAGCCCTAGCCCTGCCCTGGACCCAGCCCCAGCCCCAGACCCAGTCCCACCCCAGCCTCATCCCCTGCCCAGCCCCAGCCCTGCCCCAGCCCAAGCCCCTGCCCCAGCCCTGGACCAAGCCCCAGTAGCAGCCCCGGCCCCAGCCCTGCCCTAGCCCATCCCCAGCCCCACCCTCAGCCCCAGCCCAGCTCCAGCCACAGCCCAGCCACAGCCCTGGACCCAGCCCCAGCCCCACTCCAGCCTCATCCCCAGCCCTGTCCGCAGCCCCAGCCCCAGCCCCACCCTCGCCACCAGCCCAGCCCCAGCCCCAACCTTGCCCCCAGCCCAGCCCCAGTTCCAGCCCTGCCCCAGCCCTGCCTCTGCCCCGGCCCCATCCCCTGCCCCAGACTTGGCCCCAGCCCTAGCCCAGCCCAGCCCCTGCCCCAGCCCCAGCCCTAGCCCAGCCCTGACCTCAGCCCCAGCCCCAGCCACCGCCCAGCCCCAGCCCTGCCCCCAGCCCAGCCCCAGCCCCACCCTGGACCCAGCCCCAGCCCCAGCCCTGCCCCAGCCCTGCCCAAGCCTAGCCCCAGCCCCAGCCAAGCCCCTGCCCTGGACCCAGCCCCAGCCCCACTCCAGCCTCATCCCCAGCCCAGGCCCAGCCCTGCCCCAGCCCAGCCCCAGCCCCAGCCAAGCCCCACTCGCGGCCCCATCCCCGGCCCCACCCCAGCCCTGCCCCAGCCCATGCCCTGCACCGAACCCAGCCCCAGCCCAACCCCAGCCTGCCCCAGCCCAGCCCTGCCCTGGCCCAGCCCCAGCCCAGCCCCAGCCCCAGCCCCAGCCCCAGCCCTGCCCCAGCCTAGCCCCTGCCCCAGTCCAGACCCTGCCCTGGACCCAGTCCCAGCCCCAGCCCAACCCAAGCCCTTGCCCTGGACCCAGCCCCAGCCCCACTCCAGCCTCATCCCCAGCCCTGTCTGCAGCCCCAGCCCCAGCCCCACCCTCGCCACCAGCCCAGCCCCAGCCCCACCCTCAGCCCCAGCCCAGCCCCAGTTCCAGCCCTGCCCCAGCCCTGCCTCTGCCCCGGCCCCATACCCTGCCCCAGACTTGGCCCCAGCCCAAGCCCAGCCCCTGCCCCAGCCCCAGCCCTAGCCCAGCCCAGCCCCTGCCCCAGCCCCAGCCCTAGCCCAGCCCAGCCCCTGCCCCAGCCCCAGCCCAAGCCCAGCCCAGCCACAGCCCCAACCCTGCCCCAGCCCAGCCCCTGCCCCAGCCCCAGCCCAAGCCCAGCCCAGCCCCAGCCCCAACCTTGCCCCCAGCCCAGCCCCAGTTCCAGCCCTGCCCCAGCCCTGCCTCTGCCCTGCCCCAGCCCAAACCCAGCCCCAGCCCCAGCCCAGCCCCCAGCCCCGGCCCTACCCCTGCCCAGTCCTGGTCCATGCCCAGCCACAGCCCTGCCCCTGCCCAGTCCCGGTCCATGCCCAGCCCCAGCCCTGCCCCTGCCCAGTCCCAGTCCATGCCCAGCCCCAGCCCTGCCCCTGCCCAGTCCCGGTCCATGCCCAGCCCCAGCACCAGCCACAGCCACAGCCCTGCCCGAGACTTGGTTCCAGCCCCAGCCCCAGCCCTGCCTCTGCCCCGGCCCCATACCCTGCCCCAGACTTGGCCCCAGCCCTAGCCCAGCCCAGCCCCTGCCCCAGCCCCAGCCCTAGCCCAGCCCTGACCTCAGCCCCAGCCCCAGCCACCGCCCAGCCCCAGCCCTGCCCCCAGCCCATGCCCTGCACCGAACCCAGCCCCAGCCCAACCCCAGGCCTGCCCCAGCCCAGCCCTGCCCTGGCCCAGCCCCAGCCCAGCCCCAGCCCCAGCCCCAACCCCAGCCCCAGCCCCAGCCCTGCCCCAGCCTAGCCCCAGCCCTAGTCCAGACCCTGCCCTGGACCCAGTCCCAGCCCCAGCCCAGCCCCAGCCACCACCCAGCCCCGCCCCAGCCACCATCCAGCCCCAGCACTGCCCCCAGCCCAGCCCCAGCCCCACCCTGGACCCAGCCCCTGCCCAGCCCCATCCCCAGCCCTGCCCCAGCCCTGCCCTCAGCCCAGCCCCAGCCCCAGCCCGGCCCCAGTTCTGCCCCAGCCCCAGACCCAGCCCTACCCTGGACACAGCCCCAGCCCCAGTCCAGCCCCAGCCCCAGCCCTGCCCCTGCCTAGCCCCAGCCCCAGCCCAGCCCCTGCCCTGGACCCAGCCTTAGACCCACCCCAGCCTCATCCCCAGCCACAGCCCTGCCCCAGCCCCAGCCCTGCCCCAGCCCAAGCCCCAGCCCCAGCCCTGGACCAAGCACCAGTAGCAGCCCCGGCCCCAGCCCTGCCCTAGCCCATCCCCAGCCCCAACCTCAGCCCCAGCCCAGCTCCAGCCACAGCCCAGCCACAGCCCTGGACACAGCCCCAGCCCAGCCCCAGCCCAACCCAAGCCCTTGCCCTGGACCCAGCCCCAGCCCCACTCCAGCCTCATCCCCAGCCCTGTCCGCAGCCCCAGCCCCAGCCCCACCCTCGCCACCAGCCCAGCCCCAGCCCCAGCCCGGCCCCAGTTCTGCCCCAGCCCCAGACCCAGCCCTACCCTGGACACAGCCCCAGCCCCAGTCCAGCCCCAGCCCCAGCCCTGCCCCAGCCTAGCCCCAGCCCCAGCCCAGCCCCTGCCCTGGACCCAGCCCCAGACCCACCCCAGCCTCATCCCCAGCCACAGCCCTGCCCCAGCCCTGCCTCTGCCCCGGCCCCATACGCTGCCCCAGACTTGGCCCCAGCATAAGCCCATCCCAGCCCCAGCCCCAACCCTGCCCCAGCCCAGCCCCAGCCACCGCCCAGCCCCGGCCCCAGCCCCAGCCCTAGCCCAGCCCAGCCCCTGCCCCAGCCCCAGCCCTAGCCCAGCCCAGCCCCTGCCCCAGCCCCAGCCCAAGCCCAGCCCAGCCCCAGCCCCAACCCTGACCCAGCCCAGCCCCAGCCACCGCCCA
Source organism: Melanerpes formicivorus (assembly GCF_026170545.1). Classification (NCBI taxonomy): domain Eukaryota; kingdom Metazoa; phylum Chordata; class Aves; order Piciformes; family Picidae; genus Melanerpes; species Melanerpes formicivorus. The sequence continues at coordinate 66,246 of NW_027142913.1, forward strand.
GCCCCAGGCCTGCCCTCGGCCCCAGCCCAGCCGCAGCCCCAGCCCTAGCCCTGCCCTGGACGCAGCCCCAGCCCCAGACCCAGTCCCACCCCAGCCTCATCCCCTGCCCAGCCCCAGCCCTGCCCCAGCCCAAGCCCCTGCCCCAGCCCTGGACCAAGCCCCAGTAGCAGCCCCGGCCCCAGCCCTGCCCTAGCCCATCCCCAGCCCCACCCTCAGCCCCAGCCCAGCTCCAGCCACAGCCCAGCCACAGCCCTGGACCCAGCCCCAGCCCCACTCCAGCCTCATCCCCAGCCCTGTCCGCAGCCCCAGCCCCAGCCCCACCCTCGCCACCAGCCCAGCCCCAGCCCCAACCTTGCCCCCAGCCCAGCCCCAGTTCCAGCCCTGCCCCAGCCCTGCCTCTGCCCCGGCCCCATCCCCTGCCCCAGACTTGGCCCCAGCCCTAGCCCAGCCCAGCCCCTGCCCCAGCCCCAGCCCTAGCCCAGCCCTGACCTCAGCCCCAGCCCCAGCCACCGCCCAGCCCCAGCCCTGCCCCCAGCCCAGCCCCAGCCCCACCCTGGACCCAGCCCCAGCCCCAGCCCTGCCCCAGCCCTGCCCAAGCCTAGCCCCAGCCCCAGCCAAGCCCCTGCCCTGGACCCAGCCCCAGCCCCACTCCAGCCTCATCCCCAGCCCAGGCCCAGCCCTGCCCCAGCCCAGCCCCAGCCCCAGCCAAGCCCCACTCACGGCCCCATCCCCGGCCCCAGCCCAGCCCTGCCCCAGCCCATGCCCTGCACCGAACCCAGCCCCAGCCCAACCCCAGGCCTGCCCCAGCCCAGCCCTGCCCTGGCCCAGCCCCAGCCCAGCCCCAGCCCCAGCCCCAGCCCCAGCCCTGCCCCAGCCTAGCCCCAGCCCTAGTCCAGACCCTGCCCTGGACCCAGTCCCAGCCCCAGCCCAGCCCCAGCCACCACCCAGCCCCGCCCCAGCCACCATCCAGCCCCAGCACTGCCCCCAGCCCAGCCCCAGCCCCACCCTGGACCCAGCCCCTGCCCAGCCCCAGCCCCAGCCCTGCCCCAGCCCTGCCCTCAGCCCAGCCCCAGCCCCAGCCCGGCCCCAGTTCTGCCCCAGCCCCAGACCCAGCCCTACCCTGGACACAGCCCCAGCCCCAGTCCAGCCCGAGCCCCAGACCTGCCCCAGCCTAGCCCCAGCCCCAGCCCAGCCCCTGCCCTGGACCCAGCCCCAGAGCCACCCCAGCCTCATCCCCAGCCACAGCCCTGCCCCAGCCCCAGCCCTGCCCCAGCCCAAGCCCCAGCCCCAGCCCTGGACCAAGCCCCAGTAGCAGCCCCGGCCCCAGCCCTGCCCTAGCCCATCCCCAGCCCCACCCTCAGCCCCAGCCCAGCTCCAGCCACAGCCCAGCCACAGCCCTGGACACAGCCCCAGCCCAGCCCCAGCCCAACCCAAGCCCTTGCCCTGGACCCAGCCCCAGCCCCACTCCAGCCTCATCCCCAGCCCTGTCCGCAGCCCCAGCCCCAGCCCCACCCTCGCCACCAGCCCAGCCCCAGCCCCACCCTCAGCCCCAGCCCAGCCCCAGTTCCAGCCCTGCCCCAGCCCTGCCTCTGCCCCGGCCCCATACGCTGCCCCAGACTTGGCCCCAGCCCAAGCCCAGCCCAGCCCCAGCCCCAACCCTGCCCCAGCCCAGCCCCAGCCACCGCCCAGCCCCTGCCCCAGCCCCAGCCCAAGCCCAGCCCAGCCACAGCCCCAACCCTGCCCCAGCCCAGCCCCAGCCCGAGCCGTGCCCTAGCCCAGCCAAGCCCTGCCCCAGCCAAACCTCAGCCCCAGCCCTGCCCGAGCCTAGCCCCAGCCCCAGTCCAGACCCTGCCCTGGAACCAGTCCCAGCCCCAGCCCAGCCCCAGCCCAGCCCCAGCCCTGCCCCCAGCCGAGCCCCAGGCCCACCCTGGACACAGCCCCAGCCCCGGCCCTGCCCCAGCCCTGCCCCGGCCCAGCCCCAGCCCCAGCCCAGCCCCAGCCCTGCCCCAGCCCAGCCACAGCCACAGCCCAGCAACAGCCCCTGCCCTGACCTGCCCCAGCCCTGCCCCAGCCCAGCCCCAGCCCCAGCCCTGCTCCAGCCCCACCCTCAGCACCAGCCCAGCTCCAGCCATAGCCCAGCCACAGACCTGGACCTAGCCCCAGCCCAGCCCCAGCCCCAGCCACCGCCCAGCCCCAGCCCTGGACCCAGCCCCAGCCCTAGCCCCAGCCCCAGCCCCAGCCCCAGCCCAACCTCAGCCCCAGCCCCAGCCCCAGCCCAGCCCCAGCCCCAACCATGCCCCCAGCCCAGCCCCAGTTCCAGCCCTGCCCCAGCCCTGCCTCTGCCCTGGACCCAGCCCCAGCCCCAGTCCCACCCCAGCCTCATCCCCTGCCCAGCCCCAGCCACAGCCCAGCCACAGCCCCTGCCCTGCCCAGCCCCAGCCCTGCCCCGGCCCAGCCCCAGCTCCAGCCCCACCCTCAGCACCAGCCCAGCTCCAGCCATAGCCCAGCCACAGACCTGGACCTAGCCCCGGCCCAGCCCCAGCCCCAGCCCCAGCCCCAGCCCTGCCCCAGCCCAGCCACAGCCACAGCCCAGCAACAGCCCCTGCCCTGCCCTGCCCCAGCCCTGCCCCAGCCCAGCCCCAGCCCCAGCCCCAGCCCCAGCCCAGCCCCAGCCCCACCCTCAGCACCAGCCCAGCTTCAGCCATAGCCCAGCCACAGACCTGGACCTAGCCCCAGCCCAGCCCCAGCCCCAGCCACAGCCCTGCCCTAGCCCTGGACCCAGCCCCAGCCCTAGCCCAGCCCCAGACCCAGCCCCAGCCCCAGCACAACCCCAGCCCCAGCCCTGCCCCAGCCCAAACCCAGCCCCAGCCCCAGCCCAGCCCCCAGCCCCGGCCCTACCCCTGCCCAGTCCTGGTCCATGCCCAGCCACAGCCCTGCCCCTGCCCAGTCCCGGTCCATGCCCAGCCCCAGCCCTGCCCCTGCCCAGTCCCAGTCCATGCCCAGCCCCAGCCCTGCCCCTGCCCAGTCCCAGTCCATGCCCAGCCCCAGCACCAGCCACAGCCACAGCCCTGCCCGAGACTTGGTTCCAGCCCCAGCCCCAGCCCTGCCCCAGCCCTGCCCTCGGCCCCAGCCCAGCCCCAGCCCCAGCCCCAGCCCTAGCCCTGCCCTGGACCCAGCCCCAGCCCCAGCCCCAGTCCCACCCCAGCCTCATCCCCTGCCCAGCCCCAGCCCTGCCCCAGCCCAAGCCCCTGCCCCAGCCCTGGACCAAGCCCCAGTAGCAGCCCCGGCCCCAGCCCTGCCCTAGCCCATCCCCAGCCCCACCCTCAGCCCCAGCCCAGCTCCAGCCACAGCCCAGCCACAGCCCTGGACCCAGCCCCAGCCCAGCCCCAGCCCAACCCAAGCCCTTGCCCTGGACCCAGCCCCAGCCCCACTCCAGCCTCATCCCCAGCCCTGTCCGCAGCCCCAGCCCCAGCCCCACCCTCGCCACCAGCCCAGCCCCAGCCCCAACCTTGCCCCCAGCCCAGCCCCAGTTCCAGCCCTGCCCCAGCCCTGCCTCTGCCCCGGCCCCATACCCTGCCCCAGACTTGGCCCCAGCCCTAGCCCAGCCCAGCCCCTGCCCCAGCCCCAGCCCTAGCCCAGCCCTGACCTCAGCCCCAGCCCCAGCCACCGCCCAGCCCCAGCCCTGCCCCCAGCCCAGCCCCAGCCCCACCCTGGACCCAGCCCCAGCCCCAGCCCTGCCCAAGCCTAGCCCCAGCCCCAGCCAAGCCCCTGCCCTGGACCCAGCCCCAGCCCTGCCCAAGCCTAGCCCCAGCCCCAGCCAAGCCCCTGCCCTGGACCCAGCCCCAGCCCCACTCCAGCCTCATCCCCAGCCCAGGCCCAGCCCTGCCCCAGCCCAGCCCCAGCCCCAGGAAAGCCCCACTCACGGCCCCATCCCCGGCCCCAGCCCAGCCCTGCCCCAGCCCATGCCCTGCACCGAACCCAGCCCCAGCCCAACCCCAGCCCTGCCCCAGCCCAGCCCTGCCCTGGCCCAGCCCCAGCCCAGCCCCAGCCCCAGCCCCAGCCCCAGCCCTGCCCCAGCCTAGCCCCAGCCCTAGTCCAGACCCTGCCCTGGACCCAGTCCCAGCCCAGGCCCAGCCCCAGCCACCACCCAGCCCCGCCCCAGCCACCATCCAGCCCCAGCACTGCCCCCAGCCCAGCCCCAGCCCCACCCTGGACCCAGCCCCTGCCCAGCCCCATCCCCAGCCCTGCCCCAGCCCTGCCCTCAGCCCAGCCCCAGCCCCAGCCCGGCCCCAGTTCTGCCCCAGCCCCAGACCCAGCCCTACCCTGGACACAGCCCCAGCCCCAGTCCAGCCCCAGCCCCAGACCTGCCCCAGCCTAGCCCCAGCCCCAGCCCAGCCCCTGCCCTGGACCCAGCCCCAGAGCCACCCCAGCCTCATCCCCAGCCACAGCCCTGCCCCAGCCCCAGCCCTGCCCCAGCCCAAGCCCCAGCCCCAGCCCTGGACCAAGCCCCAGTAGCAGCCCCGGCCCCAGCCCTGCCCTAGCCCATCCCCAGCCCCACCCTCAGCCCCAGCCCAGCTCCAGCCACAGCCCAGCCACAGCCCTGGACACAGCCCCAGCCCAGCCCCAGCCCAACCCAAGCCCTTGCCCTGGACCCAGCCCCAGCCCCACTCCAGCCTCATCCCCAGCCCTGTCCGCAGCCCCAGCCCCAGCCCCACCCTCGCCACCAGCCCAGCCCCAGCCCCACCCTCAGCCCCAGCCCAGCCCCAGTTCCAGCCCTGCCCCAGCCCTGCCTCTGCCCCGGCCCCATACGCTGCCCCAGACTTGGCCCCAGCCCAAGCCCAGCCCAGCCCCAGCCCCAACCCTGCCCCAGCCCAGCCCCAGCCACCGCCCAGCCCCTGCCCCAGCCCCAGCCCTAGCCCAGCCCAGCCCCAGCCCCAACCTTGCCCCCAACCCAGCCCCAGTTCCAGCCCTGCCCCAGCCCAGCCCCAGCCCAGCCCCAGCCACCACCCAGCATCGCCCCAGCCACCATCCAGCCCCAGCCCTGCCCCCAGCCCAGCCCCACCCCACCCTGGACCCAGCCCCTGCCCAGCCCCATCCCCAGCCCTGCCCCAGCCCTGCCCTCAGCCCAGCCCCAGCCCCAGCCCGGCCCCAGTTCTGCCCCAGCCCCAGACCCAGCCCTACCCTGGACACAGCCCCAGCCCCAGTCCAGCCCCAGCCCCAGCCCTGCCCCAGCCTAGCCCCAGCCCCAGCCCAGCCCCTGCCCTGGACCCAGCCCCAGACCCACCCCAGCCTCATCCCCAGCCACAGCCCTGCCCCAGCCCCAGCCCTACCCCGGCCCAGCACCTGCCCCAGCCCTGCCCCTGCCCTGGACCCAGCCCCTGCCCTGGTCCCAGCCACAGCCACAGCCCAGCCCCAGCCCTGCCCCAGCCTAGCCCCAGCCCTAGTCCAGACCCTGCCCTGGACCCAGTCCCAGCCCCAGCCCAGCCCCAGCCCTGCCCCAGCCCAGCCACAGCCACAGCCCAGCAACAGCCCCTGCCCTGCCCTGCCCCAGCCCTGCCCCAGCCCAGCCCCAGCCCCAGCCCCAGCCCCAGCCCCAGCCCAGCCCCAGCCCCACCCTCAGCACCAGCCCAGCTCCAGCCATAGCGCAGCCACAGCCCTGGACCCAGCCCCAGCCCTGGACCGAGCCCCAGCCCTAGCCCAGCCCCAGCCCCAGCCCCAGCCCCAGCCCAAACCCAGCCCCAGCCCAGCACCCAGCCCCGGCCCTACCCCTGCCAAGTCCCGGTCCATGCCCAGCCACAGCCCTGGCCCTGCCCAGTCCCAGTCCATGCCCAGCCCCAGCCCTGCCCCTGCCCAGTCCCAGTCCATGCCCAGCCCCAGCCCCAGCCACAGCCACAGCCCTGCCCAAGACTTGGTTCCATCCCCAGCCCCAGCCCTGCCCCAGCGCTGCCCTCGACCACAGCCCAGCCCCAGCCCCAGCCCCAACCCTAGCCCTGCCCTGGACCCAGCCCCAGCCCCAGTCCCACCCCAGCCTCATCCCCTGCCCAGCCCCAGCCCTGCCCCAGCCCAAGCCCCTGCCCCAGCCCTGGACCAAGCCCCAGTAGCAGCCCCGGCCCCAGCTCTGCCCTAGCCCATCCCCAGCCCCACCCTCAGCCCCAGCCCAGCTCCAGCCACAGCCCAGGAACAGCCCCTGCCCTGCCCCGCCCCAGCCCTGCCGCAGCCCAGCCCCAGCCCCAGCCCCAGCCCAGCTCCAGCCCCACCCTCAGCACCAGCCCAGCTCCAGCCATAGCCCAGCCACAGACCTGGACCTAGCCCCAGCCCAGCCCCAGCCACCACCCAGCCCCAGCCCTGGACCCAGCCCCAGCCCTAGCCCAGCCCCAGCCCCAGCCCCAGCCCAACCCCAGCCCCAGCCCTGCCCCAGCCCAACCCCAGCCCCAGCCCAGCCCCAGCCCCACCCCAGCCCCAGCCCAGCCCCAGCCCCAACCTTGCCCCCAGCCCAGCCCCAGTTCCAGCCCTGCCCCAGCCCTGCCTCTGCCCTGGACCCAGCCCCTGCCCCAGTCCCACCCCAGCCTCATCCCCTGCCACAGCCCCAGCCCTGCCCCAGCCCAAGCCCCTGCCCTAGCCCTGGACCAAGCCCCAGTAGCAGCCCCGGCACCAGCCCTGCCCTAGCCCATCCCCAGCCCCACCCTCAGCCCCAGCCCAGCTCCAGCCACAGCCCAGCCACAGCCCTGGACCCAGCCCCAGCCCAGCCCCAGCCCAACCCAAGCCCTTGCCCTGGACCCAGCCCCAGCCCCACTCCAGCCTCATCCCCAGCCCTGTCCGCAGCCCCAGCCCCAGCCCCACCCTCGCCACCAGCCCAGCCCCAGCCCCAACCTTGCCCCCAGCTCAGCCCCAGTTCCAGCCCTGCCCCAGCCCTGCCTCTGCCCCGGCCCCATCCCCTGCCCCAGACTTGGCCCCAGCCCAAGCCGAGCCCAGCCCCAGCCTTGCCCCAGCCCAGCCCCAGCCCCAGTCCAGACCCTGCACTGGACCCAGTCCCAGCCCCAGCCCAACCCCAGCCCAACCCCAGCCACCACCCAGCCCCGCCCCAGCCACCACCCAGCCCCAGCCCTGCCCCCAGCCCAGGCCCCAGCCCCACCCTGGACCCAGCCCCTGCCCAGCCCCATCCCCAGCCCTGCCCCAGCCCTGCCCTCAGCCCAGCCCCAGCCCCAGCCCGGCTCCAGTTCTGCCCCAGACCCAGACCCAGCCCAACCCTGGACACAGCCCCAGCCCCAGTCCTGCCCCAGCCCCAGCCCTGCCCCAGGCTAGCCCCAGCCCCAGCCCAGCCCCTGCCCTGGACCCAGCCCCAGCCCCACCCCAGCCTCATCCCCAGCCACAGCCCTGCCCCAGCCCCAGCCCTGCCCCAGCCTAGCCCCAGCCCCAGTCCAGACCCTGCCCTGGAACCAGTCCCAGCCCCAGCCCAGCCCCAGCCCAGCCCCAGTCACCGCCCAGCCCCAGCCCTGCCCCAGCCCTGACCCGACCCAGCCCCAGCCCCAGCCCCAGCCCCAGCCCTGCCCCAGCCCAGCCACAGCCACAGCCCAGCAACAGCCCCTGCCCTGCCCTGCCCCAGCCCTGCCCCAGCCCAGCCCCAGCCCCAGCCCCAGCCCAGCTCCAACCCCACCCTCAACCCCAGCCCAGCCCCAGTTCCAGCCCTGCCCCAGCCCTGCCTCTGCCCCGGCCCCATACCCTGCCCCAGACTTGGCCCCAGCCCAAGCCCAGCCCAGCCCCAGCCCCAACCCCAACCCTGCCCCAGCCCAGCCCCAGCCACCGCCCAGCCCCTGCCCCAGCCCCAGCCCAAGCCCAGCCCAGCCCCAGCCCCAACCCCAACCCTGCCCCAGCCCAGCCCCAGCCACAGCCCAGCCCCTGCCCCAGCCCCAGCCCTAGCCCAGCCCAGCCCCTGCCCCAGCCCCAGCCCAAGCCCAGCCCAGCCACAGCCCCAACCCTGCCCCAGCCTTGCCCCAGCCCCAGCCGTGCCCTAGCCCAGCCAAGCCCTGCCCCAGCCAAACCTCAGCCCCAGCCCTGCCCGAGCCTAGCCCCAGCCCCAGTCCAGACCCTGCCCTGGAACCAGTCCCAGCCCCAGCCCAGCCCCAGCCCAGCCCCAGCCACTGCCCAGCCCCAGCCCTGCCCCCAGCCGAGCCCCAGGCCCACCCTGGACCCAGCCCCAGCCCCGGTCCTGCCCCAGCCCTGCCCCGGCCCAGCCCCAGCCCCAGCCCCAGCCCCAGCCCTGCCCCAGCCCAGCCACAGCCACAGCCCAGCAACAGCCCCTGCCTTGCCCTGACCCAGCCCTGCCCCAACCCAGCCCCAGCCCCAGCCCCAGCCACAGCCCAGCTCCAGCCCCACCCTCAGCACCAGCCCAGCTCCAGCCATAGCCCAGCCACAGACCTGGACCTAGCCCCAGCCCAGCCCCAGCCCCAGCCACAGCCCTGCCCCAGCCCTGGACCCAGCCCCAGCCCTAGCCCAGCCCCAGACCCAGCCCCAGCCCCAGCCCAACCCCAGCCCCAGCCCTGCACCAGCCCAAACCCAGCCCCAGCCCCAGCCCAGCCCCCAGCCCCGGCCCTACCCCTGCCCAGTCCTGGTCCATGCCCAGCCACAGCCCTGCCCCTGCCCAGTCCCGGTCCATGCCCAGCCCCAGCCCTGCCCCTGCCCAGTCCCAGTCCATGCCCAGCCCCAGCCCTGCCCCTGCCCAGTCCCGGTCCATGCCCAGCTCCAGCCCTGCCCCTGCCCAGTCCCGGTCCATGCCCAGCCCCAGCACCAGCCACAGCCACAGCCCTGCCCGAGACTTGGTTCCAGCCCCAGCCCCAGCACTGCCCCAGCCCTGCCCTCAGCCCCAGCCCAGCCCCAGCCCCAGCCCCAGCCCTAGCCCTGCCCTGGACCCAGCCCCAGCCCCAGCCCCAGTCCCACCCCAGCCTCATCCCCTGCCCAGCCCCAGCCCTGCCCCAGCCCAAGCCCCTGCCCCAGCCCTGGACCAAGCCCCAGTAGCAGCCCCGGCCCCAGCCCTGCCCTAGCCCATCCCCAGCCCCACCCTCAGCCCCAGCCCAGCTCCAGCCACAGCCCAGCCACAGCCCTGGACCCAGCCCCAGCCCAGCCCCAGCCCAACCCAAGCCCTTGCCCTGGACCCAGCCCCAGCCCCAGCCCCACTCCAGCCTCATCCCCAGCCCTGTCCGCAGCCCCAGCCCCAGCCCCACCCTCGCCACCAGCCCAGCCCCAGCCCCAAACTTGCCCCCAGCCCAGCCCCAGTTCCAGCCCTGCCCCAGCCCTGCCTCTGCCCCGGCCCCATCCCCTGCCCCAGACTTGGCCCCAGCCCTAGCCCAGCCCAGCCCCTGCCCCAGCCCCAGCCCTAGCCCAGCCCTGACCTCAGCCCCAGCCCCAGCCACCGCCCAGCCCCAGCCCTGCCCCCAGCCCAGCCCCAGCCCCACCCTGGACCCAGCCCCAGCCCCAGCCCTGCCCCAGCCCTGCCCAAGCCTAGCCCCAGCCCCAGCCAAGCCCCTGCCCTGGACCCAGCCCCAGCCCCACTCCAGCCTCATCCCCAGCCCAGGCCCAGCCCTGCCCCAGCCCAGCCCCAGCCCCAGCCAAGCCCCACTCACGGCCCCATCCCCGGCCCCAGCCCAGCCCTGCCCCAGCCCATGCCCTGCACCGAACCCAGCCCCAGCCCAACCCCAGGCCTGCCCCAGCCCAGCCCTGCCCTGGCCCAGCCCCAGCCCAGCCTCAGCCCCAGCCCCAGCCCCAGCCCCAGCCCTGCCCCAGCCTAGCCCCAGCCCCAGTCCAGACCCTGCCCTGGGCCCAGTCCCAGCCACCATCCAGCCCCAGCCCTGCCCCCAGCCCAGCCCCAGCCCCACCCTGGACCCAGCCTCTGCCCAGCCCCATCCCCAGCACTGCCCCAGCCCTGCCCTCAGCCCAGCCCCAGCCCCAGCCCGGCCCTAGTTCTGCCCCAGCCCCAGACCCAGCCCTACCCTGGACACAGCCCCAGCCCCAGTCCAGCCCCAGCCCCAGCCCTGCCCCAGCCCTGCCCCAGCCCCAGCCCAGCCCCTGCACTGGACCCAGCCCCAGACCCACCCCAGCCTCATCCCCAGCCACAGCCCTGCCCCAGCCCCAGCCCTGCCCCAGCCCAAGCCCCTGCCCCAGCCCTGGACCAAGCCCCAGTAGCAGCCCCGGCCCCAGCCCTGCCCTAGCCCATCCCCAGCCCCAACCTCAGCCCCAGCCCAGCTCCAGCCACAGCCCAGCCACAGCCCTGGACACAGCCCCAGCCCAGCCCCAGCCCAACCCAAGCCCTTGCCCTGGACCCAGCCCCAGCCCCACTCCAGCCTCATCCCCAGCCCTGTCCGCAGCCCCAGCCCCAGCCCCACCCTAGCCACCAGCCCAGCCCCAGCCCCACCCTCAGCCCCAGCCCAGCCCCAGTTCCAGCCCTGCCCCAGCCCTGCCTCTGCCCCGGCCCCATACCCTGCCCCAGACTTGGCCCCAGCCCAAGCCCAGCCCAGCCCCAGCCCCAACCCCAACCCTGCCCCAGCCCAGCCCCAGCCACCGCCCAGCCCCTGCCCCAGCCCCAGCCCTAGCCCAGCCCCAGCCCCTGCCCCAGCCCCAGCCCTAGCCCAGCCCAGCCCCTGCCCCAGCCCCAGCCCAAGCCCAGCCCAGCCACAGCCCCAACCCTGCCCCAGCCTTGCCCCAGCCCCAGCCGTGCCCTAGCCCAGCCAAGCCCTGCCCCAGCCAAACCTCAGCCCCAGCCCTGCCCGAGCCTAGCCCCAGCCCCAGTCCAGACCCTGCCCTGGAACCAGTCCCAGCCCCAGCCCAGCCCCAGCCCAGCCCCAGCCACTGCCCAGCCCCAGCCCTGCCCCCAGCCGAGCCCCAGGCCCACCCTGGACCCAGCCCCAGCCCCGGTCCTGCCCCAGCCCTGCCCCAGCCCAGCCCCAGCCCCAGCCCCAGCCCCAGCCCTGCCCCAGCCCAGCCACAGCCACAGCCCAGCAACAGCCCCTGCCTTGCCCTGACCCAGCCCTGCCCCAACCCAGCCCCAGCCCCAGCCCCAGCCACAGCCCAGCTCCAGCCCCACCCTCAGCACCAGCCCAGCTCCAGCCATAGCCCAGCCACAGACCTGGACCTAGCCCCAGCCTAGCCCCAGCCCCAGCCACAGCCCTGCCCCAGCCCTGGACCCAGCCCCAGCCCTAGCCCAGCCCCAGACCCAGCCCCAGCCCCAGCCCAACCCCAGCCCTGCACCAGCCCAAACCCAGCCCCAGCCCCAGCCCAGCCCCCAGCCCCGGCCCTACCCCTGCCCAGTCCTGGTCCATGCCCAGCCACAGCCCTGCCCCTGCCCAGTCCCGGTCCATGCCCAGCCCCTGCCCTGCCCCTGCCCAGTCCCAGTCCATGCCCAGCCCCAGCCCTGCCCCTGCCCAGTCCTGGTCCATGCCCAGCTCCAGCCCTGCCCCTGCCCAGTCCCGGTCCATGCCCAGCTCCAGCACCAGCCACAGCCACAGCCCTGCCCGAGACTTGGTTCCAGCCCCAGCCCCAGCCCTGCCCCAGCCCTGCCCTCAGCCCCAGCCCAGCCCCAGCCCCAGCCCCAGCCCTAGCCCTGCCCTGGACCCAGCCCCAGCCCCAGCCCCAGTCCCACCCCAGCCTCATCCCCTGCCCAGCCCCAGCCCTGCCCCAGCCCAAGCCCCTGCCCCAGCCCTGGACCAAGCCCCAGTAGCAGCCCCGGCCCCAGCCCTTCCCTAGCCCATCCCCAGCCCCACCCTCAGCCCCAGCCCAGCTCCAGCCACAGCCCAGCCACAGCCCTGGACACAGCCCCAGCCCAGCCCCAGCCCAACCCAAGCCCTTGCCCTGGACCCAGCCCCAGCCCCACTCCAGCCTCATCCCCAGCCCTGTCCGCAGCCCCAGCCCCAGCCCTACCCTCGCCACCATCCCAGCCCCAGCCCCAACCTTGCCCCCAGCCCAGCCCCAGTTCCAGCCCTGCCCCAGCCCTGCCTCTGCCCCGGCCCCATCCCCTGCCCCAGACTTGGCCCCAGCCCTAGCCCAGCCCAGCCCCTGCCCCAGCCCCAGCCCTAGCCCAGCCCTGACCTCAGCCCCAGCCCCAGCCACCGCCCAGCCCCAGCCCTGCCCCAGGCTAGCCCCAGCCCCAGCCCAGCCCCTTCCCTGGACCCAGCCCCAGCCCCACTCCAGCCTCATCCCCAGCCCAGGCCCAGCCCTGCCCCAGCCCAGCCCCAGCCCCAGCCAAGCCCCACTCACGGCCCCATCCCTGGCCCCAGCCCAGCCCTGCCCCAGCCCATGCCCTGCACCGAACCCAGCCCCAGCCCAACCCCAGGCCTGCCCCAGCCCAGCCCTGCCCTGGCCCAGCCCCAGCCCAGCCCCAGCCCCAGCCCCAGCCCCAGCCCCAGCCCTGCCCCAGCCTAGCCCCAGCCCCAGTCCAGACCCTGCCCTGGACCCAGTCCCAGCCCCAGCCCAACCCAAGCCCTTGCCCTGGACCCAGCCCCAGCCCCACTCCAGCCTCATCCCCAGCCCTGTCCGCAGCCCCAGCCCCAGCCCCACCCTCGCCACCAGCCCAGCCCCAGCCCCACCCTCAGCCCCAGCCCAGCCCCAGTTCCAGCCCTGCCCCAGCCCTGCCTCTGCCCCGGCCCCATACGCTGCCCCAGACTTGGCCCCAGCCCAAGCCCAGCCCAGCCCCAGCCCCAACCCTGCCCCAGCCCAGCCCCAGCCACCGCCCAGCCCCTGCCCCAGCCCCAGCCCTAGCCCAGCCCAGCCCCTGCCCCAGCCCCAGCCCTAGCCCAGCCCAGCCCCTGCCCCAGCCCCAGCCCTAGCCCAGCCCAGCCCCTGCCCCAGCCCCAGCCCAAGCCCAGCCCAGCCCCAGCCCCAGCCGTGCCCTAGCCCAGCCAAGCCCTGCCCCAGCCAAACCTCAGCCCCAGCCCTGCCCGAGCCTAGCCCCAGCCCCAGTCCAGACCCTGCCGTGGAACCAGTCCCAGCCCCAGCCCAGCCCCAGCCCAGCCCCAGCCCAGCCCCAGCCACTGCCCAGCCCCAGCCCTGCCCCCAGCCGAGCCCCAGGCCCACCCTGGACCCAGCCCCAGCCCCGGCCCTGCCCCAGCCCTGCCCCGGCCCAGCCCCAGCCCCAGCCCCAGCCCCAGCCCTGCCCCAGCCCAGCCACAGCCACAGCCCAGCAACAGCCCCTGCCCTGACCTGCCCCAGCCCTGCCCCAGCCCAGCCCCAGCCCCAGCCCCAGCCACAGCCCAGCTCCAGCCCCACCCTCAGCACCAGCCCAGCTCCAGCCATAGCCCAGCCACAGACCTGGACCTAGCCCCAGCCCAGCCCCAGCCCCAGCCACTGCCCAGCCCCAGCCCTGGACCCTGCCACAGCCCTAGCCCAGCCCCAGCCCCAGCCCCAGCCCCAGCCCAACCCCAGCCCCAGCCCCAGCCCCAGCCCAGCCCCAGCCCCAACCTTGCCCCCAGCCCAGCCCCAGTTCCAGCCCTGCCCCAGCCCTGCCTCTGCCCTGGACCCAGCCCCAGCCCCAGTCCCACCCCAGCCTCATCCCCTGCCCAGCCCCAGCCACAGCCCAGCCACAGCCCCTGCCCTGCCCAGCCCCAGCCCTGCCCCGGCCCAGCCCCAGCTCCAGCCCCACCCTCAGCACCAGCCCAGCTCCAGCCATAGCCCAGCCACAGACCTGGACCTAGCCCCGGCCCAGCCCCAGCCCCAGCCCCAGCCCCAGCCCTGCCCCAGCCCAGCCACAGCCACAGCCCAGCAACAGCCCCTGCCCTGCCCTGCCCCAGCCCTGCCCCAGCCCAGCCCCAGCCCCAGCCCCAGCCCCAGCCCCAGCCCAGCCCCAGCCCCACCCTCAGCACCAGCCCAGCTTCAGCCATAGCCCAGCCACAGACCTGGACCTAGCCCCAGCCCAGCCCCAGCCCCAGCCACAGCCCTGCCCCAGCCCTGGACCCAGCCCCAGCCCTAGCCCAGCCCCAGACCCAGCCCCAGCCCCAGCCCAACCCCAGCCCCAGCCCTGCCCCAGCCCAAACCCAGCCCCAGCCCCAGCCCAGCCCCCAGCCCCGGCCCTACCCCTGCCCAGTCCTGGTCCATTCCCAGCCACAGCCCTGTCCCTGCCCAGTCCCGGTCCATGCCCAGCCACAGCCCTGCCCCTGCCCAGTCCCAGTCCATGCCCAGCCCCAGCCCTGCCCCTGCCCAGTCCCGGTCCATGCCCAGCTCCAGCCCTGCCCCTGCCCAGTCCCGGTCCATGCCCAGCCCCAGCACCAGCCACGGCCACAGCCCTGCCCGAGACTTGGTTCCAGCCCCAGCCCCAGCCCTGCCCCAGCCCTGCCCTCGGCCCCAGCCCAGCCCCAGCCCCAGCCCCAGTCTTAGCCCTGCCCTGGACCCAGCCCCAGCCCCAGCCCCAGTCCCACCCCAGCCTCATCCCCTGCCCAGCCCCAGCCCTGCCCCAACCCAAGCCCCTGCCCCAGCCCTGGACCAAGCCCCAGTAACAGCCCCGGCCCCAGCCCTGCCCTAGCCCATCCCCAGCCCCACCCTCAGCCCCAGCCCAGCTCCAGCCACAGCCCAGCCACAGCCCTGGACCCAGCCCCAGCCCAGCCCCAGCCCCACCCTCGCCACCAGCCCAGCCCCAGCCCCAACCTTGCCCCCAGCCCAGCCCCAGTTCCAGCCCTGCCCCAGCCCTGCCTCTGCCCCGGCCCCATCCCCTGCCCCAGACTTGGCCCCAGCCCTAGCCCAGCCCAGCCCCTGCCCCAGCCCCAGCCCTAGCCCAGCCCTGACCTCAGCCCCAGCCCCAGCCACCGCCCAGCCCCAGCCCTGCCCCCAGCCCAGCCCCAGCCCCACCCTGGACCCAGCCCCAGCCCCAGCCCTGCCCCAGCCCTGCCCAAGCCTAGCCCCAGCCCCAGCCAAGCCCCTGCCCTGGACCCAGCCCCAGCCCCACTCCAGCCTCATCCCCAGCCCAGGCCCAGCCCTGCCCCAGCCCAGCCCCAGCCCCAGCCAAGCCCCACTCACGGCCCCATCCCCGGCCCCAGCCCAGCCCTGCCCCAGCCCATGCCCTGCACCGAACCCAGCCCCAGCCCAACCCCAGGCCTGCCCCAGCCCAGCCCTGCCCTGGCCCAGCCCCAGCCCAGCCCCAGCCCCAGCCCCAGCCCCAGCCCTGCCCCAGCCTAGCCCCAGCCCTAGTCCAGACCCTGCCCTGGACCCAGTCCCAGCCCCAGCCCAGCCCCAGCCACCACCCAGCCCCGCCCCAGCCACCATCCAGCCCCAGCACTGCCCCCAGCCCAGCCCCAGCCCCACCCTGGACCCAGCCCCTGCCCAGCCCCAGCCCCAGCCCTGCCCCAGCCCTGCCCTCAGCCCAGCCCCAGCCCCAGCCCGGCCCCAGTTCTGCCCCAGCCCCAGACCCAGCCCTACCCTGGACACAGCCCCAGCCCCAGTCCAGCCCCAGCCCCAGACCTGCCCCAGCCTAGCCCCAGCCCCAGCCCAGCCCCTGCCCTGGACCCAGCCCCAGAGCCACCCCAGCCTCATCCCCAGCCACAGCCCTGCCCCAGCCCCAGCCCTGCCCCAGCCCAAGCCCCAGCCCCAGCCCTGGACCAAGCCCCAGTAGCAGCCCCGGCCCCAGCCCTGCCCTAGCCCATCCCCAGCCCCACCCTCAGCCCCAGCCCAGCTCCAGCCACAGCCCAGCCACAGCCCTGGACACAGCCCCAGCCCAGCCCCAGCCCAACCCAAGCCCTTGCCCTGGACCCAGCCCCAGCCCCACTCCAGCCTCATCCCCAGCCCTGTCCGCAGCCCCAGCCCCAGCCCCACCCTCGCCACCAGCCCAGCCCCAGCCCCACCCTCAGCCCCAGCCCAGCCCCAGTTCCAGCCCTGCCCCAGCCCTGCCTCTGCCCCGGCCCCATACGCTGCCCCAGACTTGGCCCCAGCATAAGCCCAGCCCCAGCCCCAGCCCCAGCCCTGCCCCAGCCCCACCCTCAGCACCAGCACAGCTCCAGCCATAGCCCAGCCACAGACCTGGACCTAGCCCCAGCCCAGCCACAGCCCCAGCCACAGCCCTGCCCCAGCCCTGGACCCAGCCCTAGCCCTAGCCCAGCCCTAGACCGAGCCCCTGCCCAACCCCAGCCCCAGCCCTACCCCAGCCCAACCCCAGCCCCATCCCAGCCCCCAGCCCCGGCCCTACCCTTGACGAGTCCCAGCCCTAGCCCATCCCCAGCCCCATCCTCAGCCCCAGCCCAGCTCCAGCCACAGCCCTGCCACAGCCCTGGACCCAGCCCCAGCCCAGCCCCAGCCCAACCCAAGCCCTTGCCCTGGACCCAGCCCCAGCCCCACTCCAGCCTCATCCCCAGCCCTGTCCGCAGCCCCAGTCCCAGCCCCACCCTCAGCCCCAGCCCAGCCCCAGTTCCAGCCCTGCCCCAGCCCTGCCTCTGCCCCGGCCCCATCCCCTGCCCCAGACTTGGCCCCAGCCCAAGCCCAGCCCAGCCCCAGCCCCAGCCCTGCCCCAGCCCAGCCCCAGCCACCGCCCAGCCCCTGCCCCAGCCCCAGCCCTAGCCCAGCCCAGCCCCTCCCCAGCCCCAGCCCTAGCCCAGCCCTGACCTCAGCCCCAGCCCAGCCCCAGCCCCAGCCCTAGCCCTGCCCTGGACCCAGCCCCAGCCCCAGCCCTGCCCCAGCCCTGCCCCAGCCTAGCCCCAGCCCCAGACAAGCCCCTGCCCTGGACCCAGCCCCAGCCCCACTCCAGCATCATCCCCAGCCCAGGCCCAGCCCAGCCCCAGCCCTGCCCCAGCCCAACTCCAGCCCCAGCCCTGCCCCAGCCTAGCCCCAGCCCCAGCCCATGCCCCAGCCAAGCCCCACTCACGGCCCCCTCCCCGGCCCCAGCCCAGCTCCAGCCATAGCCCAGCCACAGACCTGGACCTAGCCCCGGCCCAGCCCCAGCCCCAGCCCCAGCCCCAGCCCTGCCCCAGCCCAGCCACAGCCACAGCCCAGCAACAGCCCCTGCCCTGCCCTGCCCCAGCCCTGCCCCAGCCCAGCCCCAGCCCCAGCCCCAGCCCCAGCCCCAGCCCAGCCCCAGCCCCACCCTCAGCACCAGCCCAGCTCCAGCCATAGCGCAGCCACAGCCCTGGACCCAGCCCCAGCCCTGGACCCAGCCCCAGCCCTAGCCCAGCCCCAGCCCCAGCCCCAGCCCCAGCCCAAACCCAGCCCCAGCCCAGCACCCAGCCCCGGCCCTACCCCTGCCCAGTCCCGGTCCATGCCCAGCCACAGCCCTGCCCCTGCCCAGTCCCAGTCCATGCCCAGCCCCAGCCCTGCCCCTGCCCAGTCCCAGTCCATGCCCAGCCCCAGCCCCAGCCACAGCCACAGCCCTGCCCAAGACTTGGTTCCAGCCTCAGCCCCAGCCCTGCCCCAGCGCTGCCCTCGGCCCCAGCCCAGCCCCAGCCCCAGCCCCAACCCTAGCCCTGCCCTGGACCCAGCCCCAGCCCCAGCCCCACCCCAGCCTCATCCCCTGCCCAGCCCCAGCCCTGCCCCAGCCCAAGCCCCTGCCCCAGCCCTGGACCAAGCCCCAGTAGCAGCCCCGGCCCCAGCCCTGCCCTAGCCCATCCCCAGCCCCACCCTCAGCCCCAGCCCAGCTCCAGCCACAGCCCAGCCACAGCCCTGGACCCAGCCCCAGCCCAGCCCCAGCCCAACCCAAGCCCTTGCCCTGGACCCAGCCCCAGCCCCACTCCAGCCTCATCCCCAGCCCTGTCCGCAGCCCCAGCCCCAGCCCCACCCTCGCCACCAGCCCAGCCCCAGCCCCAACCTTGCCCCCAGCCCAGCCCCACTTCCAGCCCTGCCCCAGCCCTGCCTCTGCCCCGGCCCCATCCCCTGCCCCAGACTTGGCCCCAGCCCAAGCCCAGCCCAGCCCCAGCCCCAGCCCTGCCCCAGCCCAGCCCCAGCCACCGCCCAGCCCCTGCCCCAGCCCCAGCCCTAGCCCAGCCCAGCCCCTGCCCCAGCCCCAGCCCCAGCCCTAGCCCAGCCCTGACCTCAGCCCCCAGCCCCAGCCACCGCCCAGCCCCAGCCCTGCCCCAGCCCAGCCCCAGCCACCGCCCAGCCCCTGCCCCAGCCCCAGCCCTAGCCCAGCCCAGCCCCTGCCCCAGCCCCAGCCCCAGCCCTAGCCCAGCCCTGACCTCAGCCCCAGCCCCAGCCACCGCCCAGCCCCAGCCCTGCCCCAGCCTAGCCCCAGCCCCAGCCAAGCCCCTGCCCTGGACCCAGCCCCAGCCCCAATCCAGCCTCATCCCCAGCCCAGGCCCAGCCCTGCCCCAGCCCAGCCCCACCCCCAGCCAAGCCCCACTCACGGCCCCATCCCCGGCCCCAGCCCAGCCCTGCCCCAGCCCATGCCCTGCACCGAACGCAGCCCAGACCAACCCCAGCCCTGCCCCAGCCCAGCCCTGCCCCAGCCCAGCCCTGCCCTTGCCCAGCCCCAGCCCAGCCCCAGCCCCAGCCCCAGCCCCAGCCCCAGCCCTGCCCCAGCCTAGCCCCAGCCCCAGTCCAGACCCTGCCCTGGACCCAGTCCCAGCCCCAGCCCAGCCCCAGCCCAGCCCCAGCCACCACCCAGCCCCGCCCCAGCCGCCACCCAGCCCCAGCCCTGCCCCCAGCCCAGCCCCAGCCCCACCCTGGACCCAGCCCCTGCCCAGCCCCATCCCCAGCCCTGCCCCAGCCCTGCCCTCAGCCCAGCCCCAGCCCCAGCCCGGCCCCAGTTCTGCCCCAGACCCAGACCCAGCCCAACCCTGGACACAGCCCCAGCCCCAGTCCTGCCCCAGCCCCAGCCCAGCCCCTGCCCCAGCCCCAGCCCTAGCCCAGCCCAGCCCCTGCCCCAGCCCCAGCCCAAGCCCAGCCCAGCCACAGCCCCAACCCTGCCCCAGCCTTGCCCCAGCCCCAGCCGTGCCCTAGCCCAGCCAAGCCCTGCCCCAGCCAAACCTCAGCCCCAGCCCTGCCCGAGCCTAGCCCCAGCCCCAGTCCAGACCCTGCCCTGGAACCAGTCCCAGCCCCAGCCCAGCCCCAGCCCAGCCCCAGCCACTGCCCAGCCCCAGCCCTGCCCCCAGCCGAGCCCCAGGCCCACCCTGGACCCAGCCCCAGCCCCGGTCCTGCCCCAGCCCTGCCCCGGCCCAGCCCCAGCCCCAGCCCCAGCCCCAGCCCTGCCCCAGCCCAGCCACAGCCACAGCCCAGCAACAGCCCCTGCCTTGCCCTGACCCAGCCCTGCCCCAACCCAGCCCCAGCCCCAGCCCCAGCCACAGCCCAGCTCCAGCCCCACCCTCAGCACCAGCCCAGCTCCAGCCATAGCCCAGCCACAGACCTGGACCTAGCCCCAGCCCAGCCCCAGCCCCAGCCACAGCCCTGCCCCAGCCCTGGACCCAGCCCCAGCCCTAGCCCAGCCCCAGACCCAGCCCCAGCCCCAGCCCAACCCCAGCCCCAGCCCTGCACCAGCCCAAACCCAGCCCCAGCCCCAGCCCAGCCCCCAGCCCCGGCCCTACCCCTGCCCAGTCCTGGTCCATGCCCAGCCACAGCCCTGCCCCTGCCCAGTCCCGGTCCATGCCCAGCCCCAGCCCTGCCCCTGCCCAGTCCCAGTCCATGCCCAGCCCCAGCCCTGCCCCTGCCCAGTCCCGGTCCATGCCCAGCTCCAGCCCTGCCCCTGCCCAGTCCCGGTCCATGCCCAGCCCCAGCACCAGCCACAGCCACAGCCCTGCCCGAGACTTGGTTCCAGCCCCAGCCCCAGCCCTGCCCCAGCCCTGCCCTCAGCCCCAGCCCAGCCCCAGCCCCAGCCCCAGCCCTAGCCCTGCCCTGGACCCAGCCCCAGCCCCAGCCCCAGTCCCACCCCAGCCTCATCCCCTGCCCAGCCCCAGCCCTGCCCCAGCCCAAGCCCCTGCCCCAGCCCTGGACCAAGCCCCAGTAGCAGCCCCGGCCCCAGCCCTTCCCTAGCCCATCCCCAGCCCCACCCTCAGCCCCAGCCCAGCTCCAGCCACAGCCCAGCCACAGCCCTGGACCCAGCCCCAGCCCAGCCCCAGCCCAACCCAAGCCCTTGCCCTGGACCCAGCCCCAGCCCCAGCCCCACTCCAGCCTCATCCCCAGCCCTGTCCGCAGCCCCAGCCCCAGCCCCACCCTCGCCACCAGCCCAGCCCCAGCCCCAACCTTGCCCCCAGCCCAGCCCCAGTTCCAGCCCTGCCCCAGCCCTGCCTCTGCCCCGGCCCCATCCCCTGCCCCAGACTTGGCCCCAGCCCTAGCCCAGCCCAGCCGCAGCCCCAGCCCCAGCCCTAGCCCAGCCCTGACCTCAGCCCCAGCCCCAGCCACCGCCCAGCCCCAGCCCTGCCCCCAGCCCAGCCCCAGCCCCACCCTGGACCCAGCCCCAGCCCCAGCCCTGCCCCAGCCCTGCCCAAGCCTAGCCCCAGCCCCAGCCAAGCCCCTGCCCTGGACCCAGCCCCAGCCCCACTCCAGCCTCATCCCCAGCCCAGGCCCAGCCCTGCCCCAGCCCAGCCCCAGCCCCAGCCAAGCCCCACTCACGGCCCCATCCCCGGCCCCAGCCCAGCCCTGCCCCAGCCCATGCCCTGCACCGAACCCAGCCCCAGCCCAACCCCAGGCCTGCCCCAGCCCAGCCCTGCCCTGGCCCAGCCCCAGCCCAGCCCCAGCCCCAGCCCCAGCCCCAGCCCCAGCCCTGCCCCAGCCTAGCCCCAGCCCCAGTCCAGACCCTGCCCTGGACCCAGTCCCAGCCCCAGCCCAACCCAAGCCCTTGCCCTGGACCCAGCCCCAGCCCCACTCCAGCCTCATCCCCAGCCCTGTCCGCAGCCCCAGCCCCAGCCCCACCCTCGCCACCAGCCCAGCCCCAGCCCCACCCTCAGCCCCAGCCCAGCCCCAGTTCCAGCCCTGCCCCAGCCCTGCCTCTGCCCCGGCCCCATACGCTGCCCCAGACTTGGCCCCAGCCCAAGCCCAGCCCAGCCCCAGCCCCAACCCTGCCCCAGCCCAGCCCCAGCCACCGCCCAGCCCCTGCCCCAGCCCCAGCCCTAGCCCAGCCCAGCCCCTGCCCCAGCCCCAGCCCTAGCCCAGCCCAGCCCCTGCCCCAGCCCCAGCCCAAGCCCAGCCCAGCCACAGCCCACACCATGCCCCAGCCCAGCCCCAGCCCGAGCCGTGCCCTAGCCCAGCCAAGCCCTGCCCCAGCCAAACCTCAGCCCCAGCCCTGCCCGAGCCTAGCCCCAGCCCCAGTCCAGACCCTGCCCTGGAACCAGTCCCAGCCCCAGCCCAGCCCCAGCCCAGCCCCAGCCACTGCCCAGCCCCAGCCCTGCCCCCAGCCGAGCCCCAGGCCCACCCTGCACCCAGCCCCAGCCCCGGCCCTGCCCCAGCCCTGCCCCGGCCCAGCCCCAGCCCCAGCCCCAGCCCCAGCCCCAGCCCCAGCCCTGCCCCAGCCCAGCCACAGCCACAGCCCAGCAACAGCCCCTGCCCTGACCTGCCCCAGCCCTGCCCCAGCCCAGCCCCAGCCCCAGCCCCAGCCACAGCCCAGCTCCAACCCCACCCTCAGCACCAGCCCAGCTCCAGCCATAGCCCAGCCACAGACCTGGACCTAGCCCCAGCCCAGCCTCAGCCCCAGCCCCAGCCCTGGACCCAGCCCCAGCCCTAGCCCAGCCCCAGCCCCAGCCCCAGCCCCAGCCCAACCCCAGCCCCAGCCCCAGCCCCAGCCCCAGCCCAGCCCCAGCCCCAACCTTGCCCCCAGCCCAGCCCCAGTTCCAGCCCTGCCCCAGCCCTGCCTCTGCCCTGGACCCAGCCCCAGCCCCAGTCCCACCCCAGACTCATCCCCTGCCCAGCCCCAGCCACAGCCCAGCCACAGCCCCTGCCCTGCCCAGCCCCAGCCCTGCCCCGGCCCAGCCCCAGCTCCAGCCCCACCCTCAGCACCAGCCCAGCTCCAGCCATAGCCCAGCCACAGACCTGGACCTAGCCCCGGCCCAGCCCCAGCCCCAACCCCAGCCCCAGCCCTACCCCAGCCCAGCCACAGCCACAGCCCAGCAACAGCCCCTGCCCTGCCCTGCCCCAGCCCTGCCCCAGCCCAGCCCCAGCCCCAGCCCCAGCCCCAGCCCAGCCCCAGCCCCACCCTCAGCACCAGCCCAGCTTCAGCCATAGCCCAGCCACAGACCTGGACCTAGCCCCAGCCCAGCCCCAGCCCCAGCCACAGCCCTGCCCCAGCCCTGGACCCAGCCCCAGCCCTAGCCCAGCCCCAGACCCAGCCCCAGCCCCAGCCCAACCCCAGCCCCAGCCCTGCCCCAGCCCAAACCCAGCCCCAGCCCCAGCCCAGCCCCCAGCCCCGGCCCTACCCCTGCCCAGTCCTGGTCCATGCCCAGCCACAGCCCTGCCCCTGCCCAGTCCCAGTCCATGCCCAGCCCCAGCCCTGCCCCTGCCCAGTCCCGGTCCATGCCCAGCTCCAGCCCTGCCCCAGCACCAGCCACAGCCACAGCCCTGCCCGAGACTTGGTTCCAGCCCCAGCCCCAGCCCTGCCCCAGCCCTGCCCTCGGCCCCAGCCCAGCCCCAGCCCCAGCCCCAGCCCTAGCCCTGCCCTGGACCCAGCCCCAGCCCCAGCCCCAGTCCCACCCCAGCCTCATCCCCTGCCCAGCCCCAGCCCTGCCCCAGCCCAAGCCCCTGCCCCAGCCCTGGACCAAGCCCCAGTAGCAGCCCCGGCCCCAGCCCTGCCCTAGCCCATCCCCAGCCCCACCCTCAGCCCCAGCCCAGCTCCAGCCACAGCCCAGCCACAGCCCTGGACACAGCCCCAGCCCAGCCCCAGCCCAACCCAAGCCCTTGCCCTGGACCCAGCCCCAGCCCCACTCCAGCCTCATCCCCAGCCCTGTCCGCAGCCCCAGCCCCAGCCCTACCCTCGCCACCATCCCAGCCCCAGCCCCAACCTTGCCCCCAGCCCAGCCCCAGTTCCAGCCCTGCCCCAGCCCTGCCTCTGCCCCGGCCCCATCCCCTGCCCCAGACTTGGCCCCAGCCCTAGCCCAGCCCAGCCCCTGCCCCAGCCCCAGCCCTAGCCCAGCCCTGACCTCAGCCCCAGCCCCAGCCACCGCCCAGCCCCAGCCCTGCCCCCAGCCCAGCCCCAGCCCCACCCTGGACCCAGCCCCAGCCCCAGCCCTGCCCCAGCCCTGCCCAAGCCCCAGCCAAGCCCCTGCCCTGGACCCAGCCCCAGCCCCACTCCAGCCTCATCCCCAGCCCAGGCCCAGCCCTGCCCCAGCCCAGCCCCAGCCCCAGCCAAGCCCCACTCACGGCCCCATCCCCGGCCCCAGCCCAGCCCTGCCCCAGCCCATGCCCTGCACCGAACCCAGCCCCAGCCCAACCCCAGGCCTGCCCCAGCCCAGCCCTGCCCTGGCCCAGCCCCAGCC
The DNA here is from genome assembly GCF_026170545.1 of Melanerpes formicivorus. NCBI lineage: Eukaryota > Metazoa > Chordata > Aves > Piciformes > Picidae > Melanerpes > Melanerpes formicivorus. The sequence continues at coordinate 89,594 of NW_027142913.1, forward strand.
CAGCCCCAGCCCCAGCCCCAGCCCCAGCCCTGCCCCAGCCTAGCCCCAGCCCTAGTCCAGACCCTGCCCTGGACCCAGTCCCAGCCCCAGCCCAGCCCCAGCCACCACCCAGCCCCGCCCCAGCCACCATCCAGCCCCAGCACTGCCCCCAGCCCAGCCCCAGCCCCACCCTGGACCCAGCCCCTGCCCAGCCCCATCCCCAGCCCTGCCCCAGCCCTGCCCTCAGCCCAGCCCCAGCCCCAGCCCGGCCCCAGTTCTGCCCCAGCCCCAGACCCAGCCCTACCCTGGACACAGCCCCAGCCCCAGTCCAGCCCCAGCCCCAGACCTGCCCCCGCCTAGCCCCAGCCCCAGCCCAGCCCCTGCCCTGGACCCAGCCCCAGAGCCACCCCAGCCTCATCCCCAGCCACAGCCCTGCCCCAGCCCCAGCCCTGCCCCAGCCCAAGCCCCAGCCCCAGCCCTGGACCAAGCCCCAGTAGCAGCCCCGGCCCCAGCCCTGCCCTAGCCCATCCCCAGCCCCACCCTCAGCCCCAGCCCAGCTCCAGCCACAGCCCAGCCACAGCCCTGGACACAGCCCCAGCCCAGCCCCAGCCCAACCCAAGCCCTTGCCCTGGACCCAGCCCCAGCCCCACTCCAGCCTCATCCCCAGCCCTGTCCGCAGCCCCAGCCCCAGCCCCACCCTCGCCACCAGCCCAGCCCCAGCCCCACCCTCAGCCCCAGCCCAGCCCCAGTTCCAGCCCTGCCCCAGCCCTGCCTCTGCCCCGGCCCCATACGCTGCCCCAGACTTGGCCCCAGCATAAGCCCAGCCCAGCCCCAGCCCCAACCCTGCCCCAGCCCAGCCCCAGCCACCGCCCAGCCCCTGCCCCAGCCCCAGCCCTAGCCCAGCCCAGCCCCTGCCCCAGCCCCAGCCCTAGCCCAGCCACAGCCCTGGACCCAGCCCCAGCCCCACTCCAGCCTCATCCCCAGCCCTGTCCGCAGCCCCAGCCCCAGCCCCACCCTCGCCACCAGCCCAGCCCCAGCCCCAACCTTGCCCCCAACCCAGCCCCAGTTCCAGCCCTGCCCCAGCCCAGCCCCAGCCCTGCCCCAGCCACCACCCAGCATCGCCCCAGCCACCATCCAGCCCCAGCCCTGCCCCCAGCCCAGCCCCACCCCACCCTGGACCCAGCCCCTGCCCAGCCCCATCCCCAGCCCTGCCCCAGCCCTGCCCTCAGCCCAGCCCCAGCCCCAGCCTGGCCCCAGTTCTGCCCCAGCCCCAGACCCAGCCCTACCCTGGACACAGCCCCAGCCCCAGTCCAGCCCCAGCCCCAGCCCTGCCCCAGCCTAGCCCCAGCCCCAGCCCAGCCCCTGCCCTGGACCCAGCCCCAGAGCCACCCCAGCCTCATCCCCAGCCACAGCCCTGCCCCAGCCCCAGCCCTGCCCCGGCCCAGCACCTGCCCCAGCCCTGCCCCTGCCCTGGACCCAGCCCCTGCCCTGGTCCCAGCCACAGCCACAGCCCAGCCCCAGCCCTGCCCCAGCCTAGCCCCAGCCCCAGTCCAGACCCTGCCCTGGACCCAGTCCCAGCCCCAGCCCAACCCCAGCCCTGCCCCAGCCCAGCTCTGCCCTGGCCCAGCCCCAGGCCAGCCCCAGCCCCAACCCCAGCCCTGCCCCAGCCCAGCCCCAGCCACAGCCCTGCCACAGCCCAGCCCCAGCCCCAGCCCCAGCCCAGCCCCAGCCCCAGCCCCAGCCACAGCCCTGCCACAGCCCCTGCCCTGCCCTGCCCCAGCCCTGCCCCGGCCCAGCCCCAGCCCCAGCCCCAGCCCTGCCCCAGCCCCACCCTCAGCACCAGCACAGCTCCAGCCATAGCCCAGCCACAGACCTGGACCTAGCCCCAGCCCAGCCACAGCCCGAGCCACAGCCCTGCCCCAGCCCTGGACCCAGCCCTAGCCCTAGCCCAGCCCTAGACCGAGCCCCTGCCCAACCCCAGCCCCAGCCCTCCCCCAGCCCAACCCCAGCCCCATCCCAGCCCCCAGCCCCAGCCCTACCCTTGACGAGTCCCAGCCCTAGCCCATCCCCAGCCCCATCCTCAGCCCCAGCCCAGCTCCAGCCACAGCCCTGCCACAGCCCTGGACCCAGCCCCAGCCCAGCCCCAGCCCAACCCAAGCCCTTGCCCTGGACCCAGCCCCAGCCCCACTCCAGCCTCATCCCCAGCCCTGTCCGCAGCCCCAGTCCCAGCCCCACCCTCAGCCCCAGCCCAGCCCCAGTTCCAGCCCTGCCCCAGCCCTGCCTCTGCCCCGGCCCCATCCCCTGCCCCAGACTTGGCCCCAGCCCAAGCCCAGCCCAGCCCCAGCCCCAGCCCTGCCCCAGCCCAGCCCCAGCCACCGCCCAGCCCCTGCCCCAGCCCCAGCCCTAGCCCAGCCCAGCCCCTCCCCAGCCCCAGCCCTAGCCCAGCCCTGACCTCAGCCCCAGCCCAGCCCCCGCCCTCGGCCCCAGCCCAGCCCCAGCCCCAGCCCTAGCCCTGCCCTGGACCCAGCCCCAGCCCCAGCCCTGCCCCAGCCCTGCCCCAGCCTAGCCCCAGCCCCAGCCAAGCCCCTGCCCTGGACCCAGCCCCAGCCCCACTCCAGCCTCATCCCCAGCCCAGGCCCAGCCCAGCCCCAGCCCTGCCCCAGCCCAACTCCAGCCCCAGCCCTGCCCCAGCCTAGCCCCAGCCCCAGCCCATGCCCCAGCCAAGCCCCACTCACGGCCCCCCTCCCCGGCCCCAGCCCAGCTCCAGCCACAGCCCAGCCACAGGCCCTGCCCTGCCCAGCCCCAGCCCTGCCCCGGCCCAGCCCCAGCCCCACCCCCCCCCTCAGCACCAGCCCAGCTCCAGCCATAGCCCAGCCACAGACCTGGACCTAGCCCCGGCCCAGCCCCAGCCCCAGCCCCAGCCCCAGCCCTGCCCCAGCCCAGCCACAGCCACAGCCCAGCAACAGCCCCTGCCCTTCCCTGCCCCAGCCCTGCCCCAGCCCAGCCCCAGCCCCAGCCCCAGCCCCAGCCCCAGCCCCAGCCCCAGCCCAGCCCCAGCCCCACCCTCAGCACCAGCCCAGCTCCAGCCATAGCGCAGCCACAGCCCTGGACCCAGCCCCAGCCCTGGACCCAGCCCCAGCCCTAGCCCAGCCCCAGCCCCAGCCCCAGCCCCAGCCCAAACCCAGCCCCAGCCCAGCACCCAGCCCCGGCCCTACCCCTGCCCTGTCCCGGTCCATGCCCAGCCACAGCCCTGCCCCTGCCCAGTCCCAGTCCATGCCCAGCCCCAGCCCTGCCCCTGCCCAGTCCCAGTCCATGCCCAGCCCCAGCCCCAGCCACAGCCACAGCCCTGCCCAAGACTTGGTTCCAGCCTCAGCCCCAGCCCTGCCCCAGCGCTGCCCTCGGCCCCAGCCCAGCCCCAGCCCCAGCCCCAACCCTAGCCCTGCCCTGGACCCAGCCCCAGCCCCAGTCCCACCCCAGCCTCATCCCCTGCCCAGCCCCAGCCCTGCCCCAGCCCAAGCCCCTGCCCCAGCCCTGGACCAAGCCCCAGTAGCAGCCCCGGCCCCAGCCCTTCCCTAGCCCATCCCCAGCCCCACCCTCAGCCCCAGCCCAGCTCCAGCCACAGCCCAGCCACAGCCCTGGACCCAGCCCCAGCCCAGCCCCAGCCCAACCCAAGCCCTTGCCCTGGACCCAGCCCCAGCCCCACTCCAGCCTCATCCCCAGCCCTGTCCGCAGCCCCAGCCCCAGCCCCACCCTCGCCACCAGCCCAGCCCCAGCCCCAACCTTGCCCCCAGCCCAGCCCCACTTCCAGCCCTGCCCCAGCCCTGCCTCTGCCCCGGCCCCATCCCCTGCCCCAGACTTGGCCCCAGCCCAAGCCCAGCCCAGCCCCAGCCCCAGCCCTGCCCCAGCCCAGCCCCAGCCACCGCCCAGCCCCTGCCCCCAGCCCCAGCCCTAGCCCAGCCCAGCCCCTGCCCCAGCCCCAGCCCCAGCCCTAGCCCAGCCCTGACCTCAGCCCCAGCCCCAGCCACCGCCCAGCCCCAGCCCTGCCCCAGCCCAGCCCCAGCCACCGCCCAGCCCCTGCCCCAGCCCCAGCCCTAGCCCAGCCTAGCCCCAGCCCCAGCCAAGCCCCTGCCCTGGACCCAGCCCCAGCCCCACTCCAGCCTCATCCCCAGCCCAGGCCCAGCCCTGCCCCAGCCCAGCCCCACCCCCAGCCAAGCCCCACTCACGGCCCCATCTCCGGCCCCAGCCCAGCCCTGCACCAGCCCATGCCCTGCACCGAACGCAGCCCAGACCAACCCCAGCCCTGCCCCAGCCCAGCCCTGCCCCAGCCCAGCCCTGCCCTTGCCCAGCCCCAGCCCAGCCCCAGCCCCAGCCCCAGCCCCAGCCCCAGCCCCAGCCCTGCCCCAGCCTAGCCCCAGCCCCAGTCCAGACCCTGCCCCAGCCCAGCCACAGCCACAGCCCAGCAACAGCCCCTGCCCTGCCCTGCCCCAGCCCTGCCCCTGCCCCAGCCCTGCCCCTGCCCAGTCCCGGTCCATGCCCAGCCCCAGCCCTGCCCCAGCCCTGCCCCAGCCCTGCCCCAGACTAGCCCCAGCCCCAGCCAAGCCCCTGCCCTGTACCCAGCCCCAGCCCCACTCCAACCTCATCCCCAGCCCAGGCTAAGCCCTGCCCCAGCCCAGCCCCAGCCCCAGCCAAGCCCCACTCACGGCCCCATCCCCGGCCCCAGCCCAGCCCTGCCCCAGCCCATGCCCTGCACCGAACCCAGCCCCAGCCCAACCCCAGGCCTGCCCCAGCCCAGCCCTGCCCTGGCCCAGCCCCAGCCCAGCCCCAGCCCCAGCCCTGCCCCAGCCTAGCCCCAGCCCCAGTCCAGACCCTGCCCTGGACCCAGTCCCAGCCCCAGCCCAGCCCCTGCCCAGCCCCATCCCCAGCCCTGCCGCAGCCCTGCCCTCAGCCCAGCCCCAGCCCCAGCCCGGCCCCAGTTCTGCCCCAGCCCCAGACCCAGCCCAAACCTGGACACAGCCCCAGCCCCAGTCCAGCCCCAGCCTCAGCCCTGCCCCAGCCTAGCCCCAGCCCCAGCCCAGCCCCTGCCCTGGACCCAGCCCCAGCCCCACCCCAGCCTCATCCCCAGCCACAGCCCTGCCCCAACCCCAGCCCTGCCCCAGCCCAGCCCTGCCCTGGCCCAGCCCCAGCCCAGCCCCAGCCCCAGCCCCAGCCCTGCCCCAGCCTAGCCCCAGCCCCAGCCCCGGTCCAGACCCTGCCCTGGACCCAGTCCCAGCCCCAGCCCAGCCCCAGCCCAGCCCCAGCCACCACCCAGCCCCGCCCCAGCCACCATCCAGCCCCAGCCCTGCCCCCAGCCCAGCCCCAGCCCCACCCTGGACCCAGCCCCAGCCCAGCCCCATCCCTAGCCCTGCCCCGGCCCTGCCCTCAGCCCAGCCCCAGCCCCAGCCCCAGCCCTGCCCCAGCCCAGCCACAGCCACAGCCCAGCAACAGCCCCTGCCCAGCCTCTGCCCCAGCCCTGCCCCAGCCCAGCCCCAGCCCCAGCCCCAGCCCCAGCCCCAGCCCCAGCCCCAGCCCAGCTCCAGCCCGACCCTCAGCACCAGCCCAGCTCCAGCCATAGCCCAGCCACAGACCTGGACCTAGCCCCAGCCCAGCCCCAGCCCTGCCCCAGCCCTGCCCCAGCCTAGCCCCAGCCCCAGCCAAGCCCCTGCCCTGGACCCAGCCCCAGCCCCACTCCAGCCTCATCCCCAGCCCAGGCCCAGCCCTGCCCCAGCCCAGCCCCAGCCCCAGCCAAGCCCCACTCACGGCCCCATCCCCGGCCCCAGCCCAGCCCTGCCCCAGCCCATGCCCTGCACCGAACCCAGCCCCAGCCCATCCCCAGCCCTGCCCCAGCCCTGCCCTCAGCCCAGCCCCAGCCCCAGCCCGGCCCCAGTTCTGCCCCAGCCCCAGATCCAGCCCAACCCTGGACACAGCCCCAGCCCCAGTCCAGCCCCAGCCCCAGCCCTGCCCCAGCCCCACCCTCAGCACCAGCACAGCTCCAGCCATAGCCCAGCCACAGACCTGGACCTAGCCCCAGCCCAGCCACAGCCCCAGCCACAGCCCTGCCCCAGCCCTGCCCCGGCCCAGCCCCAGCCCCAGCCCCAGCCCTGCCCCAGCCCCACCCTCAGCACCAGCACAGCTCCAGCCATAGCCCAGCCACAGACCTGGACCTAGCCCCAGCCCAGCCACAGCCCCAGCCACAGCCCTGCCCCAGCCCTGGACCCAGCCCTAGCCCTAGCCCAGCCCTAGACCGAGCCCCTGCCCAACCCCAGCCCCAGCCCTCCCCCAGCCCAACCCCAGCCCCATCCCAGCCCCCAGCCCCGGCCCTACCCTTGACGAGTCCCAGCCCTAGCCCATCCCCAGCCCCATCCTCAGCCCCAGCCCAGCTCCAGCCACAGCCCTGCCACAGCCCTGGACCCAGCCCCAGCCCAGCCCCAGCCCAACCCAAGCCCTTGCCCTGGACCCAGCCCCAGCCCCACTCCAGCCTCATCCCCAGCCCTGTCCGCAGCCCCAGTCCCAGCCCCACCCTCAGCCCCAGCCCAGCCCCAGTTCCAGCCCTGCCCCAGCCCTGCCTCTGCCCCGGCCCCATCCCCTGCCCCAGACTTGGCCCCAGCCCAAGCCCAGCCCAGCCCCAGCCCCAGCCCTGCCCCAGCCCAGCCCCAGCCACCGCCCAGCCCCTGCCCCAGCCCCAGCCCTAGCCCAGCCCAGCCCCTCCCCAGCCCCAGCCCTAGCCCAGCCCTGACCTCAGCCCCAGCCCAGCCCCGCCCTCGGCCCCAGCCCAGCCCCAGCCCCAGCCCTAGCCCTGCCCTGGACCCAGCCCCAGCCCCAGCCCTGCCCCAGCCCTGCCCCAGCCTAGCCCCAGCCCCAGCCAAGCCCCTGCCCTGGACCCAGCCCCAGCCCCACTCCAGCCTCATCCCCAGCCCTGTCCGCAGCCCCAGTCCCAGCCCCACCCTCAGCCCCAGCCCAGCCCCAGTTCCAGCCCTGCCCCAGCCCTGCCTCTGCCCCGGCCCCATCCCCTGCCCCAGACTTGGCCCCAGCCCAAGCCCAGCCCAGCCCCAGCCCCAGCCCTGCCCCAGCCCAGCCCCAGCCACCGCCCAGCCCCTGCCCCAGCCCCAGCCCTAGCCCAGCCCAGCCCCTCCCCAGCCCCAGCCCTAGCCCAGCCCTGACCTCAGCCCCAGCCCAGCCCCGCCCTCGGCCCCAGCCCAGCCCCAGCCCCAGCCCTAGCCCTGCCCTGGACCCAGCCCCAGCCCCAGCCCTGCCCCAGCCCTGCCCCAGCCTAGCCCCAGCCCCAGCCAAGCCCCTGCCCTGGACCCAGCCCCAGCCCCACTCCAGCCTCATCCCCAGCCCAGGCCCAGCCCAGCCCCAGCCCTGCCCCAGCCCAACTCCAGCCCCAGCCCTGCCCCAGCCTAGCCCCAGCCCCAGCCCATGCCCCAGCCAAGCCCCACTCACGGCCCCCTCCCCGGCCCCAGCCCAGCTCCAGCCACAGCCCAGCCACAGGCCCTGCCCTGCCCAGCCCCAGCCCTGCCCCGGCCCAGCCCCAGCCCCACCCCCCCCTCAGCACCAGCCCAGCTCCAGCCATAGCCCAGCCACAGACCTGGACCTAGCCCCGGCCCAGCCCCAGCCCCAGCCCCAGCCCCAGCCCTGCCCCAGCCCAGCCACAGCCACAGCCCAGCAACAGCCCCTGCCCTTCCCTGCCCCAGCCCTGCCCCAGCCCAGCCCCAGCCCCAGCCCCAGCCCCAGCCCCAGCCCAGCCCCAGCCCCACCCTCAGCACCAGCCCAGCTCCAGCCATAGCGCAGCCACAGCCCTGGACCCAGCCCCAGCCCTGGACCCAGCCCCAGCCCTAGCCCAGCCCCAGCCCCAGCCCCAGCCCCAGCCCAAACCCAGCCCCAGCCCAGCACCCAGCCCCGGCCCTACCCCTGCCCTGTCCCGGTCCATGCCCAGCCACAGCCCTGCCCCTGCCCAGTCCCAGTCCATGCCCAGCCCCAGCCCTGCCCCTGCCCAGTCCCAGTCCATGCCCAGCCCCAGCCCCAGCCACAGCCACAGCCCTGCCCAAGACTTGGTTCCAGCCTCAGCCCCAGCCCTGCCCCAGCGCTGCCCTCGGCCCCAGCCCAGCCCCAGCCCCAGCCCCAACCCTAGCCCTGCCCTGGACCCAGCCCCAGCCCCAGTCCCACCCCAGCCTCATCCCCTGCCCAGCCCCAGCCCTGCCCCAGCCCAAGCCCCTGCCCCAGCCCTGGACCAAGCCCCAGTAGCAGCCCCGGCCCCAGCCCTTCCCTAGCCCATCCCCAGCCCCACCCTCAGCCCCAGCCCAGCTCCAGCCACAGCCCAGCCACAGCCCTGGACCCAGCCCCAGCCCAGCCCCAGCCCAACCCAAGCCCTTGCCCTGGACCCAGCCCCAGCCCCACTCCAGCCTCATCCCCAGCCCTGTCCGCAGCCCCAGCCCCAGCCCCACCCTCGCCACCAGCCCAGCCCCAGCCCCAAACTTGCCCCCAGCCCAGCCCCACTTCCAGCCCTGCCCCAGCCCTGCCTCTGCCCCGGCCCCATCCCCTGCCCCAGACTTGGCCCCAGCCCAAGCCCAGCCCAGCCCCAGCCCCAGCCCTGCCCCAGCCCAGCCCCAGCCACCGCCCAGCCCCTGCCCCAGCCCCAGCCCTAGCCCAGCCCAGCCCCTGCCCCAGCCCCAGCCCCAGCCCTAGCCCAGCCCTGACCTCAGCCCCAGCCCCAGCCACCGCCCAGCCCCAGCCCTGCCCCAGCCCAGCCCCAGCCACCGCCCAGCCCCTGCCCCAGCCCCAGCCCTAGCCCAGCCCAGCCCCTGCCCCAGCCTAGCCCCAGCCCCAGCCAAGCCCCTGCCCTGGACCCAGCCCCAGCCCCACTCCAGCCTCATCCCCAGCCCAGGCCCAGCCCTGCCCCAGCCCAGCCCCACCCCCAGCCAAGCCCCACTCACGGCCCCATCTCCGGCCCCAGCCCAGCCCTGCACCAGCCCATGCCCTGCACCGAACGCAGCCCAGACCAACCCCAGCCCTGCCCCAGCCCAGCCCTGCCCCAGCCCAGCCCTGCCCTTGCCCAGCCCCAGCCCAGCCCCAGCCCCAGCCCCAGCCCCAGCCCCAGCCCCAGCCCTGCCCCAGCCTAGCCCCAGCCCCAGTCCAGACCCTGCCCCAGCCCAGCCACAGCCACAGCCCAGCAACAGCCCCTGCCCTGCCCTGCCCCAGCCCTGCCCCTGCCCCAGCCCTGCCCCTGCCCAGTCCCGGTCCATGCCCAGCCCCAGCCCTGCCCCAGCCCTGCCCCAGCCCTGCCCCAGACTAGCCCCAGCCCCAGCCAAGCCCCTGCCCTGTACCCAGCCCCAGCCCCACTCCAACCTCATCCCCAGCCCAGGCTAAGCCCTGCCCCAGCCCAGCCCCAGCCCCAGCCAAGCCCCACTCACGGCCCCATCCCCGGCCCCAGCCCAGCCCTGCCCCAGCCCATGCCCTGCACCGAACCCAGCCCCAGCCCAACCCCAGGCCTGCCCCAGCCCAGCCCTGCCCTGGCCCAGCCCCAGCCCAGCCCCAGCCCCAGCCCTGCCCCAGCCTAGCCCCAGCCCCAGTCCAGACCCTGCCCTGGACCCAGTCCCAGCCCCAGCCCAGCCCCTGCCCAGCCCCATCCCCAGCCCTGCCGCAGCCCTGCCCTCAGCCCAGCCCCAGCCCCAGCCCGGCCCCAGTTCTGCCCCAGCCCCAGACCCAGCCCAAACCTGGACACAGCCCCAGCCCCAGTCCAGCCCCAGCCTCAGCCCTGCCCCAGCCTAGCCCCAGCCCCAGCCTAGCCCCTGCCCTGGACCCAGCCCCAGCCCCACCCCAGCCTCATCCCCAGCCACAGCCCTGCCCCAACCCCAGCCCTGCCCCAGCCCAGCCCTGCCCTGGCCCAGCCCCAGCCCAGCCCCAGCCCCAGCCCCAGCCCTGCCCCAGCCTAGCCCCAGCCCCAGCCCCGGTCCAGACCCTGCCCTGGACCCAGTCCCAGCCCCAGCCCAGCCCCAGCCCAGCCCCAGCCACCACCCAGCCCCGCCCCAGCCACCATCCAGCCCCAGCCCTGCCCCCAGCCCAGCCCCAGCCCCACCCTGGACCCAGCCCCAGCCCAGCCCCATCCCTAGCCCTGCCCCGGCCCTGCCCTCAGCCCAGCCCCAGCCCCAGCCCTGCCCCAGCCCAGCCACAGCCACAGCCCAGCAACAGCCCCTGCCCAGCCTCTGCCCCAGCCCTGCCCCAGCCCAGCCCCAGCCCCAGCCCCAGCCCCAGCCCCAGCCCCAGCCCAGCTCCAGCCCGACCCTCAGCACCAGCCCAGCTCCAGCCATAGCCCAGCCCCAGCCCTGGACCCAGCCCCAGTTGCTACCCCCGGCCCCAGCCAAGCCCTAGCCCAGCCCCAGCCCCACCCTCAGCCCCAGCCCAGCTCCAGCCACAGCCCGGCCACAGACCTGGACCCAGCCCCAGCCCAGCCCCAGCCCCAGCCGTGCCCTAGCCCAGCCCAAGCCCTGCCCCAGCCCAACCCCAGCCCCAGCCCTACCCCAGCCTAGCCCCAGCCCCAGTCCAGACCCTGCCCTGGAACCAGTCCCAGCCCCAGCCCAGCCCCAGCCCAGCCCCAGCCACCGCCCAGCCCCAGCCCTGCCCCAGCCCTGCCCCGGCCCAGCCCCAGCCCCAGCCCCAGCCCTGCCCCAGCCCAGCCACAGCCACAGCCCAGCAACAGCCCCTGCCCTGCCCTGCCCCAGCCCTGCCCCAGCCCAGCCCCAGCCCCAGCCCCAGCCCCAGCCCAGCTCCAGCCCCACCCTCAGCACCAGCCCAGCCCCAGCCACCGCCCAGCCCCAGCCCTGCCCCAGCCCTGCCCCGGCCCAGCCCCAGCCCTGCCCCAGCCCAGCCCCAGCCCCAGCCCCAGCCCCAGCCCAGCTCCAGCCCCACCCTCAGCACCAGCCCAGCTCCAGCCATAACCTAGCCACAGACCTGGACCTAGCCCCAGCCCAGCCCCAGCCCCAGCCACCGCCCAGCCCCAGTTCCAGCCCTGCCCCAGCCCTGCCTCTGCCCCGGCCCCATCCCCCTGCCCCACCCTCACCACCAGCCCTGCCCCAGCCCTGCCCCGGCCCAGCCCCAGCCCCAGCCCTAGCCCTGCCCCAGCCCAGCCACAGCCACAGCCCAGCAACAGCCCCTGCCCTGCCCTGCCCCAGCCCTGCCCCAGCCCAGCCCCAGCCCCAGCCCCAGCCCAGCTCCAGCCCCACCCTCAGCACCAGCCCAGCTCCAGCCATAGCCCAGCCACAGACCTGGACCTAGCCCCAGCCCAGCCCCAGCCCCAGCCACCGCCCAGCCCCAGCCCCAGCCCTGCCCCAGCCCAGCCACAGCCACAGCCCAGCAACAGCCCCTGCCCTGCCCTGCCCCAGCCCTGCCCCAGCCCAGCCCCAGCCCCAGCCCCAGCCCCAGCTCCAGCCCCAGCCCCAGCCCAGCTCCAGCCCCACCCTCAGCACCAGCCCAGCTCCAGCCATAGCCCAGCCACAGACCTGGACCTAGCCCCAGCCCAGCCCCAGCCACCACCCAGCCCCAGCCCTGGACCCAGCCCCAGCCCTAGCCCAGCCCAAGCCACAGCCCCAGCCCCAGCCCCAGCCCAACCCCAGCCCCAGCCCCAGCCCTGCCCCAGCCCAACCCCAGCCCCAGCCCAGCCCCAGCCCCACCCTCAGCACCAGCCCAGCTCCAGCCATAGCCCAGCCACAGACCTGCACCTAGCCCCAGCCCAGCCCCAGCCCCAGCCCCAGCCCAACCCAACCCCTGCCCTGCCCCAGCCCAACCCCAGCACCAGCCCAGCCCCAGCCCCAACCTTGCCCCCAGCCCAGCCCCAGTTCCAGCCCTGCCCCAGCCCTGCCTCTGCCCTGGACCCAGCCCCAGGCCCAGTCCCACCCCAGCCTCATCCCCTGCCCAACCCCAGCCCTGCCCCAGCCCAAGCCCCTGGACCAAGCCCCAGTAGCAGCCCCGGCCCCAGCCCTTCCCTAGCCCATCCCCAGCCCCACCCTCAGCCCCAGCCCAGCTCCAGCCACAGCCCACCACAGCCCTGGACCCAGCCCCAGCCCAGCCCCAGCCCAACCAAAGCCCTTGCCCTGGACCTAGCCCCAGCCCCACTCCAGCCTCATCCCCAGCCCTGTCCGCAGCCCCAGCCCCAGCCCCACCCTCGCCACCAGCCCAGCCCCAGCCCCAACCTTGCCCCCAGCCCAGCCCCAGTTCCAGCCCTGCCCCAGCCCTGCCTCTGCCCCGGCCCCATACCCTGCCCCAGACTTGGCCCCAGCCCAAGCCCACCCCAGCCCCACTCCCAGCCCCAGCCCTAGCCCAGCCCAGCCCCTGCCCCAGCCCCAGCCCTAGCCTAGCCCTGACCTCAGCCCCAGCACCAGCCACCGCCCAGCCCCAGCCCTGCCCCCAGCCCAGCCCCAGCCTCACCCTGGACCCAGCCCCAGCCCCAGCCCTGCCCCAGCCCTGCCCAAGCCTAGCCCCAGCCCCAGCCAAGCCCCTGCCCTGGACCCAGCCCCAGCCCCACTCCAGCCTCATCCCCAGCCCAGGCCCAGCCCTGCCCCAGCCCAGCCCCAGCCCCAGCCAAGCCCCACTCATGGCCCCATCCCTGGCCCCAGCCCAGCCCTGCCCCAGCCCATGCCCTGCACCGAACCCAGCCCCAGCCCAACCCCAGCCCTGCCCCAGCCCAGCCCTGCCCTGGCCCAGCCCAGCCCAGCCCCAGCCCCAGCCCTGCCCCAGCCTAGCCCCAGCCCCAGTCCAGACCCTGCCCTGGACCCAGTCCCAGCCCCAGCCCAGCCCCAGCCCAGCCCCAGCCACCACCCAGCCCCGCCCCAGCCACCATCCAGCCCCAGCCCTGCCCCCAGCCCAGCCCCAGCCCCACCCTGGACCCAGCCCCTACCCAGCCCCATCCCCAGCCCTGCCCCAGCCCTGCCCTCAGCCCAGCCCCAGCCCCAGCCCGGCCCCAGTTCTGCCCCAGCCCCAGACCCAGCCCAACCCTGCACACAGCCCCAGCCCCAGTCCAGCCCCAGCCCCAGCCCTGCCCCAGCCTAGCCCCAGCCCCAGCCCAGCCCCTGCCCTGGACCCAGCCCCAGCCCCACCCCAGCCTCATGCCCAGCCACAGCCCTGCCCCAGCCCCAGCCCTGCCCCGGACCAGCACCTGCCCCAGCCCTGCCCCTGCCCTGGACCCAGCCCCTGCCCTGGTCCCAGCCACAGCCACAGCCCAGCCCCAGCCCTGGACCCAGCCCCAGTCGCTACCCCGGCCCCAGCCAAGCCCTAGCCCAGCCCCAGCCCCACCCTCAGCCCCAGCCCAGCTCCATCCACAGCCCAGCCACAGACCTGGACCCAGCCCCAGCCCAGCCCCAGCCCCAGCCAAGCCCTAGCCCAGCCCAAGCCCTGCCCCAGCCCAACCCCAGCCCCAGCCCTGCCTCAGCCAACCCCAGCCCCAGTCCAGACCCTGCCCTGGAACCAGTCCCAGCCCCAGCCCAGCCCCAGCCCTGCCCCAGCCGTGCCCCGGCCCAGCCCCAGCCCCAGCCCCAGCCCCAGCCCCAGCCCTGCCCCAGCCCAGCCCCAGCCACAGCCCAGCAACAGCCCCTGCCCTGCCCTGCCCCAGCCCTGCCCCAGCCCAGCCCCAGCCCCAGCCCCAGCCCCAGCCCCAGCCCAGCTCCAGCCCGACCCTCAGCACCAGCCCAGCTCCAGCCATAGCCCAGCCACAGACCTGGACCTAGCCCCAGCCCAGCCCCAGCCCTGCCCCAGCCCTGCCCCAGCCTAGCCCCAGCCCCAGCCAAGCCCCTGCCCTGGACCCAGCCCCAGCCCCACTCCAGCCTCATCCCCAGCCCAGGCCCAGCCCTGCCCCAGCCCAGCCCCAGCCCCAGCCAAGCCCCACTCACGGCCCCATCCCCGGCCCCAGCCCAGCCCAGCCCCAGCCCAGCCCCAGCCCCAGCCCTGCCCCAGCCTAGCCCCAGCCCCAGTCCAGACCCTGCCCTGGACCCAGACCCAGCCCCAGCCCAGCCCCAGCCCAGCCCCAGCCACCACCCAGCCCCGCCCCAGCCACCACCCAGCCCCAGCCCTGCCCCCAGCCCAGCCCCAGCCCCACCCTGGACCCAGCCCCTGCCCAGCCCCAGCCCCAGCCCTGCCCCAGCCCTGCCCTCAGCCCAGCCCCAGCCCCAGCCCAGCCCCAGTTCTGCCCCAGCCCCAGACCCAGCCCAACCCTGGACACAGCCCCAGCCCCAGTCCAGCCCCAGCCCCAGCCCTGCCCCAGCCTAGCCCCAGCCCCAGCCCAGCCCCTGCCCTGGACCCAGCCCCAGCCCCACCCCAGCCTCATCCCCAGCCACAGCCCTGCCCCAGCCCCAGCCCTGCCCCAGACCAGCACCTGCCCCAGCCCTGCCCCTGCCCTGGACCCAGCCCCTGCCCTGGTCCCAGCCACAGCCACAGCCCAGCCCCAGCCCTGGACCCAGCCCCAGTCGCTACCCCCCGGCCCCAGCCAAGCCCTAGCCCAGCCCCAGCCCCACCCTCAGCCCCAGCCCAGCTCCAGCCACAGCCCAGCCACAGACCTGGACCCAGCCCCAGCCCAGCCCCAGCCCCAGCCGTGCCCTAGCCCAGCCCAAGCCATGCCCCAGCCCAACCCCAGCCCCATCCCTGCCCCAGCCTAGCCCCAGCCCCAGTCCAGACCCTGCCCTGGAACCAGTCCCAGCCCCAGCCCAGCCCCAGCCCAGCCCCAGCCACCGCCCAGCCCCAGCCCTGCCCCAGCCCTGCCCCGGCCCAGCCCCAGCCCCAGCCCCAGCCCCAGCCCCAGCCCTGCCCCAGCCCAGCCACAGCCACAGCCCAGCAACAGCCCCTGCCCTGCCCTGCCCCAGCCCTGCCCCAGCCCAGCCCCAGCCCCAGCCCCAGCCCAGCTCCAGCCCCACCCTCAGCACCAGCCCAGCTCCAGCCATAGCCCAGCCACAGACCTGGACCTAGCCCCAGACCAGCCCCAGCCCCAGCCACCGCCCAGCCCCAGTTCCAGCCCTGCCCCAGCCCTGCCTCTGCCCCGGCCCCCATCCCCTGCCCCAGACTTGGCCCCAGCCCAAGCCCAGCCCAGCCCCAGCCCCAGCTCTGCCCCAGCCCAGCCCCAGCCACCGCCCAGCCCCTGGCCCAACCCCAGCCCTAGCCCAGCCCAGCCCCTGCCCCAGCCCCACCCCCACCCTGGACCCAGCCCCAGCCCTAGCCCAGCCCCAGCCCTGCCCCAGCCTAGCCCCAGCCCCAGCCAAGCCCCTGCCCTGGTCCCAGCCACAGCCACAGCCCAGCCCCAGCCCTGGACCCAGCCCCAGTCGCTACCCCCGGCCCCAGCCAAGCCCTAGCCCAGCCCCAGCCCCACCCTCAGCCCCAGCCCAGCTCCAGCCATAGCCCAGCCACAGACCTGGACCCAGCCCCAGCCCAGCCCCAGCCCCAGCCGTGCCCTAGCCCAGCCCAAGCCATGCCCCAGCCCAACCCCAGCCCCAGCCCTGCCCCAGCCTAGCCCCAGCCCCAGTCCAGACCCTGCCCTGGAACCAGTCCCAGCCCCAGCCCAGCCCCAGCCCAGCCCCAACCACCGCCCAGCCCCAGCCCTGCCCCAGCCCAACCCCAGCCCCAGCCCTGCCCCAGCCTAGCCCCAGCCCCAGTCCAGACCCTGCCCTGGAACCAGTCCCAGCCCCAGCCCAGCCCCAGCCCAGCCCCAGCCACCGCCCAGCCCCAGCCCTGCCCCAGCCCAACCCCAGCCCCAGCCCTGCCCTAGCCTAGCCCCAGCCCCAGTCCAGACCCTGCCCTGGAACCAGTCCCAGCCCCAGCCCAGCCCCAGCCCAGCCCCAGTCAATGCCCAGCCCCAGCCCTGCCCCGGCCCTGCCCCGGCCCAGCCCCAGCCCCAGCCCCAGCCCCAGCCCCAGCCCTGCCCCAGCCCAGCCACAGCCACAGCCCAGCAACAGCCCCTGCCCTGCCCTGCCCCAGCCCTGCCCCAGCCCAGCCCCAGCCCCAGCCCCAGCCCAGCTCCAGCCCCACCCTCAGCACCAGCCCAGCTCCAGCCATAGCCCAGCCACAGACCTGGACCTAGCCCCAGCCCAGCCCCAGCCCCAGCCCCAGCCCCAGCCCCAGCCCCAGCCCAGCCCAGCCCCTGCACCAGCCCCAGCCCAGCCCCAGCCCCAACCTTGCCCCAGCCAAACCCCAGCCCCAGCCCTGCCCCAGCCCAACCCCAGCCCCAGCCCAGCCCCAGCCCCACCCCAGCCCCAGCCCAGCCCCAGCCCCAACCTTGCACCCAGCCCAGCCCCTGTTCCAGCCCTGCCCCAGCCCTGCCTCTGCCCTGGACCCAGACCCTGCCCCAGTCCCCACCCCAGCCTCATCCCCTGCCCAACCCCAGCCCTGCCCCAGCCCAAGCCCCTGCCCCAGCCCTGGACCAAGCCCCAGTAGCTGCCCCGGCCGCAGCCCTGCCCTAGCCCATCCCCAGCCCCACCCTCAGCCCCAGCCCAGCTCCAGCCACAGCCCAGCCACAGCCCTGGACACAGCCCCAGCCCAGCCCCAGCCCAACCAAAGCCCTTGCCCTGGACCCAGCCCCAGCCCCACTCCAGCCTCATCCCCAGCCCTGTCCGCAGCCCCAGCCCCAGCCCCACCCTCGCCACCAGGCCAGCCCCAGCCCCAGCCCCAGCCCCAGCCCCAGCCCCAGCCCAGCCCAGCCCCTGCACCAGCCCCAGCCCAGCCCCAGCCCCAACCTTGCCCCAGCCAAACCCCAGCCCCAGCCCTGCCCCAGCCCAACCCCAGCCCCAGCCCAGCCCCAGCCCCACCCCAGCCCCAGCCCAGCCCCAGCCCCAACCTTGCCCCCAGCCCAGCCCCTGTTCCAGCCCTGCCCCAGCCCTGCCTCTGCCCCGGCCCCATCCCCTGCCCCAGACTTGGCCCCAGCCCAAGCCCAGCCCAGCCCCAGCCCCAGCCCTGCCCCAGCCCAGCCCCAGCCACCGCCCAGCCCCTGCCCCAGCCCCAGCCCTAGCCCAGCCCAGCCCGTTCCCCAGCCCCAGCCCTAGCCCAGCCCTGACCTCAGCCCCAGCCCCAGCCCAGCTCCAGCCCCACCCTCAGCACCAGCCCAGCTCCAGCCATAGCCCAGCCACAGACCTGGACCTAGCCCCAGCCCAGCCCCAGCCCCAGCCCCAGCCCCAGCCCCAGCCCCAGCCCCAGCCCAGCCCAGCCCCTGCACCAGCCCCAGCCCAGCCCCAGCCCCAACCTTGCCCCAGCCAAACCCCAGCCCCAGCCCTGCCCCAGCCCAACCCCAGCCCCAGCCCAGCCCCAGCCCCACCCCAGCCCCAGCCCAGCCCCAGCCCCAACCTTGCACCCAGCCCAGCCCCTGTTCCAGCCCTGCCCCAGCCCTGCCTCTGCCCTGGACCCAGCCCCTGCCCCAGTCCCACCCCAGCCTCATCCCCTGCCCAACCCCAGCCCTGCCCCAGCCCAAGCCCCTGCCCCAGCCCTGGACCAAGCCCCAGTAGCTGCCCCGGCCGCAGCCCTGCCCTAGCCCATCCCCAGCCCCACCCTCAGCCCCAGCCCAGCTCCAGCCACAGCCCAGCCACAGCCCTGGACACAGCCCCAGCCCAGCCCCAGCCCAACCCAAGCCCTTGCCCTGGACCCAGCCCCAGCCCCACTCCAGCCTCATCCCCAGCCCTGTCCGCAGCCCCAGCCCCAGCCCCACCCTCGCCACCAGGCCAGCCCCAGCCCCAGCCCCAGCCCCAGCCCCAGCCCCAGCCCAGCCCAGCCCCTGCACCAGCCCCAGCCCAGCCCCAGCCCCAACCTTGCCCCAGCCAAACCCCAGCCCCAGCCCTGCCCCAGCCCAACCCCAGCCCCAGCCCAGCCCCAGCCCCATCCCAGCCCCAGCCCAGCCCCAGCCCCAACCTTGCCCCCAGCCCAGCCCCTGTTCCAGCCCTGCCCCAGCCCTGCCTCTGCCCCGGCCCCATCCCCTGCCCCAGACTTGGCCCCAGCCCAAGCCCAGCCCAGCCCCAGCCCCAGCCCTGCCCCAGCCCAGCCCCAGCCACCGCCCAGCCCCTGCCCCAGCCCCAGCCCTAGCCCAGCCCAGCCCCTGCCCCAGCCCCACCCCCACCCTGGACCCAGCCCCAGCCCTAGCCCAGCCCCAGCCCTGCCCCAGCCTAGCCCCAGCCCCAGCCAAGCCCCTGCCCTGGTCCCAGCCACAGCCACAGCCCAGCCCCAGCCCTGGACCCAGCCCCAGTCGCTACCCCGGCCCCAGCCAAGCCCTAGCCCAGCCCCAGCCCCACCCTCAGCCCCAGCCCAGCTCCAGCCATAGCCCAGCCACAGACCTGGACCCAGCCCCAGCCCAGCCCCAGCCCCAGCCGTGCCCTAGCCCAGCCCAAGCCATGCCCCAGCCCAACCCCAGCCCCAGCCCTGCCCCAGCCTAGCCCCAGCCCCAGTCCAGACCCTGCCCTGGAACCAGTCCCAGCCCCAGCCCAGCCCCAGCCCAGCCCCAACCACCGCCCAGCCCCAGCCCTGCCCCAGCCCAACCCCAGCCCCAGCCCTGCCCCAGCCTAGCCCCAGCCCCAGTCCAGACCCTGCCCTGGAACCAGTCCCAGCCCCAGCCCAGCCCCAGCCCAGCCCCAGCCACCGCCCAGCCCCAGCCCTGCCCCAGCCCAACCCCAGTCCCAGCCCTGCCCCAGCCTAGCCCCAGCCCCAGTCCAGACCCTGCCCTGGAACCAGTCCCAGCCCCAGCCCAGCCCCAGCCCAGCCCCAGCCCCAGCCCCAGCCCCAGCCCAGCCCAGCCCCTGCACCAGCCCCAGCCCAAGCCCCAGCCCCAACCTTGCCCCAGCCAAACCCCAGCCCCAGCCCTGCCCCAGCCCAACCCCAGCCCCAGCCCAGCCCCAGCCCCACCCCAGCCCCAGCCCAGCCCCAGCCCCAACCTTGCACCCAGCCCAGCCCCTGTTCCAGCCCTGCCCCAGCCCTGCCTCTGCCCTGGACCCAGCCCCTGCCCCAGTCCCACCCCAGCCTCATCCCCTGCCCAACCCCAGCCCTGCCCCAGCCCAAGCCCCTGCCCCAGCCCTGGACCAAGCCCCAGTAGCTGCCCCGGCCGCAGCCCTGCCCTAGCCCATCCCCAGCCCCACCCTCAGACCCCAGCCCAGCTCCAGCCACAGCCCAGCCACAGCCCTGGACACAGCCCCAGCCCAGCCCCAGCCCAACCCAAGCCCTTGCCCTGGACCCAGCCCCAGCCCCACTCCAGCCTCATCCCCAGCCCTGTCCGCAGCCCCAGCCCCAGCCCCACCCTCGCCACCAGGCCAGCCCCAGCCCCAGCCCCAGCCCCAGCCCCAGCCCCAGCCCAGCCCAGCCCCTGCACCAGCCCCAGCCCAGCCCCAGCCCCAACCTTGCCCCAGCCAAACCCAGCCCCAGCCCTGCCCCAGCCCAACCCCAGCCCCAGCCCAGCCCCAGCCCCACCCCAGCCCCAGCCCAGCCCCAGCCCCAACCTTGCCCCCAGCCCAGCCCCTGTTCCAGCCCTGCCCCAGCCCTGCCTCTGCCCCGGCCCCATCCCCTGCCCCAGACTTGGCCCCAGCCCAAGCCCAGCCCAGCCCCAGCCCCAGCCCTGCCCCAGCCCAGCCCCAGCCACCGCCCAGCCCCTGCCCCAGCCCCAGCCCTAGCCCAGCCCAGCCCGTGCCCCAGCCCCAGCCCTAGCCCAGCCCTGACCTCAGCCCCAGCCCCAGCCCAGCTCCAGCCCCACCCTCAGCACCAGCCCAGCTCCAGCCATAGCCCAGCCACAGACCTGGACCTAGCCCCAGCCCAGCCCCAGCCCCAGCCCCAGCCCCAGCCCCAGCCCCAGCCCAGCCCAGCCCCTGCACCAGCCCCAGCCCAGCCCCAGCCCCAACCTTGCCCCAGCCAAACCCCAGCCCCAGCCCTGCCCCAGCCCAACCCCAGCCCCAGCCCAGCCCCAGCCCCACCCCAGCCCCAGCCCAGCCCCAGCCCCAACCTTGCACCCAGCCCAGCCCCTGTTCCAGCCCTGCCCCAGCCCTGCCTCTGCCCTGGACCCAGCCCCTGCCCCAGTCCCACCCCAGCCTCATCCCCTGCCCAACCCCAGCCCTGCCCCAGCCCAAGCCCCTGCCCCAGCCCTGGACCAAGCCCCAGTAGCTGCCCCGGCCGCAGCCCTGCCCTAGCCCATCCCCAGCCCCACCCTCAGCCCCAGCCCAGCTCCAGCCACAGCCCAGCCACAGCCCTGGACACAGCCCCAGCCCAGCCCCAGCCCAACCCAAGCCCTTGCCCTGGACCCAGCCCCAGCCCCACTCCAGCCTCATCCCCAGCCCTGTCCGCAGCCCCAGCCCCAGCCCCACCCTCGCCACCAGGCCAGCCCCAGCCCCAGCCCCAGCCCCAGCCCCAGCCCAGCCCAGCCCCTGCACCAGCCCCAGCCCAGCCCCAGCCCCAACCTTGCCCCAGCCAAACCCCAGCCCCAGCCCTGCCCCAGCCCAACCCCAGCCCCAGCCCAGCCCCAGCCCCACCCCAGCCCCAGCCCAGCCCCAGCCCCAACCTTGCCCCCAGCCCAGCCCCTGTTCCAGCCCTGCCCCAGCCCTGCCTCTGCCCCGGCCCCATCCCCTGCCCCAGACTTGGCCCCAGCCCAAGCCCAGCCCAGCCCCAGCCCCAGCCCTGCCCCAGCCCAGCCCCAGCCACCGCCCAGCCCCTGCCCCAGCCCCAGCCCTAGCCCAGCCCAGCCCGTGCCCCAGCCCCAGCCCTAGCCCAGCCCTGACCTCAGCCCCAGCCCCAGCCCTGCCCCAGCCCTGCCCCAGCCTAGCCCCAGCCCCAGCCAAGCCCCTGCCCTGGACCCAGCCCCAGCCCCACTCCAGCCTCATCCCCAGCCCAGGCCCAGCCCAGCCCCAGCCCTGCCCCAGCCTAGCCCCAGCCCCAGCCCCGGCCCCAACCAAGCCCCACTCACGGCCCCATCCCCGGCCCCAGCCCAGCTCCAGCCACAGCCCAGCCACAGCCCCTGCCCTGCCCAGCCCCAGCCCTGCCCCAGCCCAGCCCCAGCCCCAGCCCCAGCCACAGCCCCACCCAGCCCCAGCCCCACCCTCAGCACCAGCCCAGCTCCAGCCATAGCCCAGCCACAGACCTGGACCTAGCCCCAGCCCAGCCCCAGCCCCAGCCACCGCCCAGCCCCCAGACCTGGACCCAGGCCCAGCCCAAGCCCTGCCCCAGCCCTACCCCAGCCCATACCCAGCCCCAGCCTAGCCGCAGCCGAGCCCCAGTCCCCGCCCCGCCCCAGCCCTGCCCCCAGCCCAGCTCCAGCCCCGCCCTGGACCCAGCCCCAGCCAAAGCCCTGCCCCAGCCCTGCCCCAGCCTAGCCCCAGCCCCAGCGAAGCCCCTGCCCTGGACCCAGCCCCAGCCCTAGGCCCAGCCTCAAAGCCTAGTCCAGCCCCAGACCTGGCCCCAATCCAGCCCCAGCCCTACCCCTACCTCAGCCCTAGCCCCAGCCCCAGCCCAGCCCCAGCCCCACCCTCAGCACCAGCCCAGCTCCAGCCATAGCCCAGCCACAGACCTGGACCTAGCCCCAGCCCAGCCCCAGCCACCACCCAGCCCCAGCCCTGGACCCAGCCCCAGCCCTAGGCCCAGCCTCAAGCCTAGTCCTGCCCCAGCCCTGGCCCCAATCCAGCCCCAGCCCTACCCCTACTTCAGCCCTAGCCACAGCCCTGTCCGCAGCCCCAGCCCCGGCCCCACCCTCGCCACCAGCCCAGCCCCAGCCCCAACCTTGCCCCCAGCCCAGCCCCAGCCCCAGCCCAGCCCCAGCCCCACCCTCAGAACCAGCCCAGCTCCAGCCATAGCCCAGCCACAGACCTGGACCTAGCCCCAGCCCAGCCCCAGCCCCAGCCACAGCCCTGCCCCAGCCCTGGACCCAGCCCTAGCCCTACCCCAGCCCCAGACCCAGCCCCAGCCCAACCCCAGCCCCAGCCCTGCCCCAGCCCAACCCCTGCCCCATCCCAGCCCCCAGCCCCGGCCCTACCCCTGCCCAGTCCCGGTCCATGCCCAGCCCCAGCCCTGCCCCTGCCCAGGCCCGGCCCAGCCCCAGCCCCAGCCCCAGCCCCAGCCCAACCCCAGCCCCACCCTCAGCACCAGCTCAGCTCCAGCCATAGCCCAGCCACAGACCTGGACCTAGCCCCAGCCCAGCCCCAGCCCCAGCCACAGCCCTGCCCCAGCCCTGGACTCAGCCCAGCCCTAGCCCAGCCCCAGACCCAGCCCCAGCCCAACCCCAGCCCCAGCCCAGCCCCCAGCCCCGGCCCTACCCCTGCCCAGTCCCAGTCCATGCCCAGCCCCAGCCCTGCCCCTGCCCAGTCCCGGTCCATGCCCAGCTCCAGCCCTGCCCCTGCCCAGTCCCGCTCCATGCCCAGCCCCAGCCCTGCCCAGCCCCAGCCCCAGCCCCAGCCCCAGCCCTGCCCTAGCCCTGCCCTCGGCCCCAGCCCAGCCCCAGCCCCAGCCCTAGCCCTGCCCTGGACCCAGCCCCAGCCCCAGCCCCAGCCCCAGTCCCACCCCAGCCTCATCCCTGCCCAGCCCCAGCCCTTCCCCAGCCCAAGCCCCAGCCTCAGCCCTGGACCAAGCCCCAGTAGCAGCCCCGGCCCCAGCCCTGGCCCCAGCCAAGCCCCACTCACGGCCCCATCCCCGGCCCCAGCCCAGCTCCAGCCACAGCCCAGCCACAGCCCCTGCCCTGCCCAGCCCCAGCCCTGCCCTGGCCCAGTCCCGGTCCATGCCCAGCCCCAGCCCTGCCCAGCCCCAGCCCCTGCCCTGGACCCAGTCCCAGCCCCAGCCTAGCCCCAGCCCAACCCCAGCCACCGCCCAAACCCCAGCCCTGCACCCAGCCCAGCCCCAGCCCCACCCTGGACACAGCCCCAGCCCCAGCCCTGCTCCAGCCCTGCCCCAGCCTAGCCCCAGCCCCAGCCCCAGCCCTGCCCCGGCCCAGCACCTGCCCTGGTCCCAGCCAAGCCCCACTCACGGCCCCATCCCCGGCCCCAGCCCAACCCCAGCCACCGCCCAGCCCCAGCCCTGCACCCAGCCCAGCCCCAGCCCCACCCTGGACACAGCCCCAGCCCAACCCCAGCCCCAGCCCTGCCCCAGCCCAACCCCAGCCCCAGCCCAGCCCCCAGCCCCGGCCCTGCCCCAGCCCAACCCCAGCCCCAGCCCAGCCCCCAGCCCCGGCCCTACCCCTGCCCAGTCCCGGTCCATGCCCAGCCCCAGCCCAGCCCCCTGCCCAGTCCCGGTCCATGCCCAGCCCCAGCCCCGGCCCCAGCCAAGCCCCACTCACGGCCCCATCCCCGGCCCCAGCCCAGCTCCAGCCACAGCCCAGCCACAGCCCCCTGCCCTGCCCAGCCCCAGCCCTGCCCCAGCCCAGCCCCAGCCCCAGCCCCAGCCCCAGCCCCAGCCCAGCCCCAGCCCCACCCTCAGCACCAGCCCAGCTCCAGCCATAGCCCAGCCACAGACCTAGACCTAGCCCCGGCCCAGCCCCAGCCCCAGCCCCAGCCCCAGCCCCAGCACCTGCCCCAGCCCAGCCACAGCCACAGCCCAGCAACAGCCCCTGCCCTGCCCTGCCCCAGCCCCGCCCCAGCCCAGCCCCAGCCCCAGCACCTGCCCCAGCCCAGCCACAGCCACAGCCCAGCAACAGCCCCTGCCCTGCCCTGCCCCAGCCCTGCCCCAGCCCAGCCCCAGCCCCAGCCCAGCCCAGCCCCTGCCCTGGACTCAGCCACAGCCCTGGACCCAACCCCAGCCCAGCCCCAGCCCCACCCTCAGCCCCAGCCCAGCTCCAGCCACAGCCCAGCCACAGCCCTGGACCCAGCCCCAGCCCAGCCCCAGCCCCAGCCCAGCTCCAGCCACAGCCCAGCCACAGCCCTGGACCCAGCCCCAGCCCAGCCCCAGCCCCAGCCCAGCTCCAGCCACAGCCCAGCCACAGCCCTGGACCCAGCCCCAGCCCAGCCCCATCCCCAGCCCTGCCCCTGCCCAGTCCCGGTCCATGCCCAGCCCCAGCCCTGCTCCTGCCCAGTCCCGGTCCATGCCCAGCCCCAGCCCTGCCCATCTTCAGCCCTGCCCAGCCCCAGCCCCAGCCCCAGCCACAGCCCCGCCCAAGACTTGGTTCCAGCCCCAGCCCTGCCCCAGCCCTGCCCTCGGCCCCAGCCCAGCCCCAGCCCCAGACCTAGCCCTGCCCTGGACCCAGCCCCAGCCCCAGTACCACCCCAGCCTCATCCCCTGCCCAGCCCCAGCCCTGCCCCAGCCCAAGCCCCAGCCCCAGCCCTGGACCAAGCCCCAGTAGCAGCCCCGGCCCCAGCCCTGCCCTAGCCCATCCCCAGCCCCACCCTCAGCCCCAGCCCAGCTCCAGCCACAGCCCAGCCACAGCCCTGGACCCAGCCCCAGCCCAACCCCAACCCCAGCCCTGGACCCAACCCAGCACCAGCCCCAGCCAAAGCCCTGCCCCAGCCCAGCCCCAGCCACCGCCCAGCCCCAGCCCTGGACCCAGCTCCAGCCCCATCCCTCTCCCAGTCCCCGCCCCAGCCCCAGCCCCATCCCCGGCCCCAGCCCAGCTCCAGCCACAGCCCAGCCACAGCCCCTGCCCTGCCCAGCCCCAGCCCTGCCCCGGCCCAGTCCCGGTCCATGCCCAGCCCAAGCCCTGCCCAGCCCCAGCCCCTGCCCTGGACCCAGTCCCAGGCCCAGCCTAGCCCCAGCCC